>NC_143045.1:25327500-25380000 GCF_057628025.1 Oncorhynchus mykiss | reverse complement strand
TTGAGAGCCATGTCTGCCTACGGCGGCCTTTCTCAATAGCAAGGCTATGCTCACTGAGTCTGTACATAGTCAAAGCTTTCCTTAATTTTGGGTCAGTCACAGTGGTCAGGTATTCTGCCGCTGTGTACTCTCTGTTTAGGGCCAAATAGCATTCTAGTTTGCTCTGTTTTTTTGTTAATTCTTTCCAATGTGTCAAGTAATTATCTTTTTGTTTTCTCATGATTCTGTTGGGTCTAATTGTGCTGTTGTCCTGGGGCTCTGTAGGGTGTGTTTGTGTTTGTGAACAGAGCCCCAGGACCAGCTTGCTTAGGGGACTCTTCTCCAGGTTCATCTCTCTGTAGGTGATGGCTTTGTTATGGAAGGTTTTTGAATCGCTTCCTTTTAGGTGGTTGTAGAATTTAACGGCTCTTTTCTGGATTTTGATAATTAGTGGGTATCGGCCTAATTCTGCTCTGCATGCATTATTTGGTGTTCTATGTTGTACACGGAGGATATTTTTGCAGAATTCTGCGTGCAGAGTCTCAATTTGGTGTTTGTCCCATTTTGTGAAGTCTTGGTTGGTGAGCGGACCCCAGACCTCACAACCATAAAGGGCAATGGGCTCTATGACTGATTCAAGTATTTTTAGCCAGATCCTAATTGGTATGTTGAAATTTATGTTGCTTTTGATGGCATAGAATGCCCTTCTTGCCTTGTCTCTCAGATCGTTCACAGCTTTGTGGAAGTTACCTGTGGCGCTGATGTTTAGGCCAAGGTATGTATAGTTTTTTGTGTGCTCTTGTGCAACAGTGTCTAGATGGAATTTGTATTTGTGGTCCTGGTGACTGGACCTTTTTTGGAACACCATTATTTTGGTCTTACTGAGATTTACTGTCAGGGCCCAGGTCTGACAGAATCTGTGCATAAGATCTAGGTGCTGCTGTAGGCCCTCCTTGGTTGGTGACAGAAGCACCAGATCATCGGCAAACAGCAGACATTTGACTTCGGATTCTAGCAGGGGGAGGCCGGGTGCTGCAGACTCTTCTAGTGCCCGCGCCAATTCGTTGATATATATGTTGAAGAGGGTGGGGCTTAAGCTGCATCCCTGTCTAACCCCACGACCCTGTGTGAAGAAATGTGTGTGTTTTTTGCCAATTTTAACCGCACACTTGTTGTTTGTGTACATGGATTTTATAATGTCGTATGTTTTACCCCCAACACCACTTTCCATCAGTTTGTATAGCAGACCCTCATGCCAAATTGAGTCAAAGGCTTTTTTGAAATCAACAAAGCATGAGAAGACTTTGCCTTTGTTTTGTTTTGTTTGGTTGTCAATTAGGGTGTGCAGGGTGAATACATGGTCTGTTGTACGGTAATTTGGTAAAAAGCCAATTTGACATTTGCTCAGTACATTGTTTTCATTGAGGAAATGTACGAGTCTGCTGTTAATAATAATGCAGAGGATTTTCCCAAGGTTACTGTTGACACATATTCCACGGTAGTTATTGGGGTCAAATTTGTCTCCACTTTTGTGGATTGGGGTGATCAGTCCTTGGTTCCAAATATTGGGGAAGATGCCAGAGCTAATTATGATGTTAAAGAGTTTTAGTATAGCCAATTGGAATTTGTTGTCTGTATATTTGATAATTTCATTGAGGATACCATCAACACCACAGGCCTTTTTGGGTTGGAGGGTTTTTATTTTGTCCTGTAACTCATTCAATGTAATTGAAGAATCCAGTGGGTTCTGGTAGTCTTTAATAGTTGATTCTAAGATCTGTATTTGATCATGTATATGTTTTTGCTCTTTATTCTTTGTTATAGAGCCAAAAAGATTGGAGAAGTGGTTCTCTCTCTCGCTCTCTCTCCTCTCTCACTCTCTCTCTCCTCTCTCTCTCTCTCTCAATCTCTCAATCTTTCTCTCGCTCTCAATCTCTCTCTCTCTCTCAATCTCTCGCTCGCTCTCAATCTCTCTCTCTCTCTCTCTCGCTCTCAATCTCTCTCTCGCTCTCTCTCTCAATCTCTCTCCCCCGCTCTCTCTCTCAATCTCTCCCCCCGCTCTCTCTCTCAATCTCTCTCTCTCTCAATCTCTCCCTCTCAATCTCTCTCTCTCTCAATCTCTCTCCCCCCGCTCTCTCTCTCTCTCTCTCTCTCTCTCTCTCTCTCTCTCTCTTCTCTCTCTCTCTCTCTCTCTCTCGGAGTGCATGCTGGGAGTGAGTCGTCAAGCAGGAGTGATTGTGAGAACGAATGGAATTTCTTTTCACTCTATTGGGTTTTGGTATGTACATATATATATATATTGATTAGTTTAGTTGTTTTACGGATATATTGTTTAACTATCACTAAGCACGTATAGGGGTGGTGGGATCTTTGAGGTTGGTTTTTCGCGAGGGCACAACCAGCGGGTGGGGCTGGTTGCAATGGCCACTCGCGGAAATGTAGAGTTTGAAAAACTTAGTCGGAGGCATGGAGTAAAAATTCCTGCTGCGGCTGGGTGTTCAGTGGAAGAATGTAGCTTGGCTGTGGGTGCTATCATTGGGTATGATAGCATTAAATCAGCCTCAAGGATGAATAGCGCTGTAGTGATATTCTTAGATTCAATTGAAAAGGTGAATAAGATAGTTGAGAGGGGTGTTGTGTTGCGGGAGACACAGACGCCGGTATTTCCTCTTATGAATCCTGCGAAGAAAGTTATGCTTTCTAACGTGCCACCATTTGTTAGAGATGAAGTGTTAGAGCGAGAGTTATCTCGCCATGGTCAAATCGTATCTACAATAAAGAAGGTTCTTTTTGGATGCAAATCTCCGTTGTTGAAACATGTCGTGTCTCATAGGAGACAAGTGCATATGATTTTAAAAAAGGAAGGAGATGAACTGAATTTAGCGTTTAGTTTTAAGATTGATGGATTTGATTATGTCTTTTATGCATCTACTGAATCAATGAAATGTTTTGGATGTGGAAGAGAGGGGCATTTGGTGCGTAATTGTCCCGAGAATGAACGCGCTGAGCCTGGTAGTAGCTTTAGTGCGGGTGCAACTAACGTACCACAGCAAAGGGATGAAAATACTACAGGTGTAGGGGAAGAGAGAAGGTGGGCAGATGTGGTTGGAAAAGTAGGAGAGGAAGGCATTGTGGATACGGGGGCAATTGTGGTAGATCAGAACAAAGAGGGAGGGGAAACACTAGGTGAGATTGCGACTGCCGTCGCTGAGGTGGTGCTGGAAAATGAAATTGGAGGTCAAGAGGAGATTGAAATAACGGAAAAAGAAGCGGATGTTTTCAAAATACCGAGGAGTAAAAGGAAGAATTTAAGGGGTGGTGAAGGGTCTAATTCTAAGAGAAAGGTAGAGATGGATAAATCAGGTGAAGATGAACAGGTTGTAGAGATGGGGTTTTCTTCTGGGGAGGATAGCGAGAGTGAGTCATCTGACGCGTCACAACAATATAGTGAGATAGATGGGGTGGAAGGGAGGTATGGGATCGAGAAGATACGTCAATTTCTGAAGTTGACAAAAGGGAAGAAATATATGCAGGATTACAATGTAACTGATTTTTTCCCTGAACGTGAATTGTTTATTGAATCAGCAAAGTTTCTGATGTCAAAAATTACAGGGGGAGGTTTGAAAAGCCCTGAAATTGCTAGACTCAAGAAAGTGGTCACGAGAGTAATAAGTGATGCAAATTCTAAAGAAAATGAAAGAGTTCAGTTGCAGTTTTAACTCTGTAAAGAGATGTGGTGGCTGTATCTTCCTCTGTATTTTTTTCTTATCCATGAGCAGTTTTAAGATCTCTTCTTTAAACGTAAATGGGGCAAGAGATGTTAAAAAAAGAGCCATGGTGTATGAGTTAATGAGGGGAAAGGGAAGTGACATAATTTTTCTACAAGAAACGCATAGTAATTTGGAAAATGAAGTTATGTGGCAACAGGAGTGGGGGGGGACAGTGGTGTGTAGTCATAAAAACTCAAAAAGTGGGGGTGTGGTTATCTTGTTCTCAAAAGGGTTTTTGCCTTTGTCATATGAGGTTGAAGAGGTAGTTGAGGGGAGGTTATTAAAAGTTAGAGCAAGGTATGAAAACATCAATATGTGTCTGATAAATGTATATGCCCCAGTGGTGACAGTTGAGAGGGTATGTTTTTTAGAGACATTATCAAATACCATTGAGAAATGTAACAAAGAAGATTATTTGTTTATTGCTGGGGATTTTAACTGCACAGTTAGCGATTTAGATAGAAATCACCAAGAACCTCATATAGCCTCAAGGACGTTTTTAAAACGCCTTATTGTAACAAATGAACTGTGTGATATTTGGCGGAGTCAACATGAAGGAACAAGGCAGTACACCTGGGCGCATGTGAGAGAGAACATCATCTCTATGGCCAGGTTAGATAGGTTTTATGTTTTTGAGCATCAATCTCAGGTCTGTAAATCAAGTGTGATAACTCCAGTGGGATTTTCTGATCATTGTTTAATAACAGAGGTGGTGTTCATTAACGATGTAAAACCTAAAAGCGCATACTGGCATTTTAATATAACTTTATTGAGTGATGCTCACTTCAGGAAATGTTTCAGTATTTTTTGGGAGAGGTGGAGGGCTCAAAAGGCCAGTTTTGTATCCCTTCAACAATGGTGGGATATAGGGAAAATACAGATTCAACAATTTTGTAATCAATACACGAGGAATGTCACCAGGATATCACCAGATCAATGAAAGCCCTAGAGATTGAAATAGTGGAACTCATGACGTTGGTTGAGACCACAGGAGATCGAGGCCATACTCAGGCCCTCAAGAGGAGAAAAGCTGCATTGGCAGATCTGCTGGGTATCAGAGCACAGGGGGCACTGGTGAGAAGTAAATTTCAGGGCATATCTGAAATGGATGCCTCATCCAAATTTTTCTTTGGTTTAGAGAAAAAGAATGGACAAAGAAAAATTATTCATTGTCTCAAATCAGCTGTTGGACAAGAGCTCACTAGCCCTAGTGAAATCAGAAAGAGGGCAGTAGAGTTCTATGCTGAGCTCTACAAGTGTGAGTACAAAGAGGACAAAACAGTGACACAGCAGTTCTTTGATGGGCTCCCAAAGGTGCCTGCAGAAGCTCAGGTTGAGCTTGAGCAACCATTGTCTTTGCAGGATTTATACACTGCATTAAATGGCATGGAAAATGGAAGGGCACCAGGCATTGATGGGCTTCCCGTTGACTTTTTTAAGTCTTTTTGGGCTATGTTGGGAGAGGATTGGTTAGAAGTAGCTAATGATAGTTTAACCGGAGGGTTACTACCAATAAGCTGCAGAAGGGCTGTCCTCACCCTACTGCCCAAAAAGGGTGACCCGAGGGAGGTGAAGAACTGGAGGCCGGTGGCTTTATTGTGTACTGATTATAAGATATTGTCAAAGGCTTTGTCCAACAGGCTGAGGGAGGTGATGGGGCAAATCATACATACGGATCAGTCCTACTGTGTTCCTGGCAGGCAGATAGGGGATAACATTTCTCTGATTCGTGATTTTTTGGACGTCTCTAGGGCTATTGGGTTGGATGCTGGTCTAATTTCAATTGATCAGGAAAAGGCATTTGACCGAGTTGAACATCAATATTTATGGCACACGTTTGAGGCGTTTGGGTTCAGCTCTGGTTTTATTGCCATGATAAAGGTGATATATGGTGACATTGAAAGTGTATTGAAAGTTAACGGTGGTTTGAGTGCTCCTTTTAAAGTGTGTAGAGGTATTAGGCAGGGATGTTCTATGTCTGGGATGTTATATGCTATTGCTATAGAGCCACTACTAAATAGCATTAGAAGTCGCATTGCAGGGGTGTGCCTTTCAGAGGATATTCCTCCTATTCGTCTTTCAGCCTATGCTGATGATGTAGTTGTGTTAGTGAAAAATCAAGCGGAGGTGGATAGCTTGAGTCTAATGGTTGATCGTTTTAGGGGAATATCCTCTGCAAAGGTAAATTGGGAAAAGAGTTGTGCTTTACAGATTGGAGAATGGTCTGGAGGGATCATGGCTTTGCCAGGGGGGCTGGAATGGTGTAAGGGAGGTTTTAAGTATCTTGGAGTGTATCTAGGAGATGAGGGGACTATGGAAAAAAATTGGAGTGGGGTGGTTGAAATGGTGGAAGGGAGGATGAGGAGATGGCGTTGGTTACTATCTCGTATGTCATATAGAGGGCGCACTATTATAGTTAACAATGTGATTGCCTCTGCACTGTGGCATCGGTTGTCAGTTTTAGAACCACCATCTGGCCTTCTGGCTAAGATACAGGCAATTATTGTGGATTTCTTTTGGGATAAATATCACTGGGTTCCACAAAGTGTTTTGTATTTGTCAAAAGAGGAGGGGGGACAAGGTCTTGTACATCTTGCTAGTAGGGCTGCTGCTTTCCGGTTTCAGTTCATTCAAAGGCTGCTTTATGGACCGGAAAATGTGGTGTGGAGAGGGGTGGCAGGTCTTATATTACAGAGGGTTGGAGGATTAGGTTTAAAGAAGGCTTTATTTCTGGTTGATAGTAGCCAGATTTCTAGGGAGGGAGTACCTCCGTTTTATAGAGGCCTTCTCAGAGTGTGGAGCATAATGAAGGTGTCCAGAAGAACTTCAGCGGAGTCAGTGCATTGGCTGTTGGAGGAACCTCTGGTGTATGGGGCGAGACTGGACTGTACAACTGCAGCTGTTCCACATTTCTCCAAGATTCTGGTGAAGGGGAAAATCATCACCTTAAGACAGTTAATGGCCATGGCTGGGCCCGCCTTAATGGATGGAAGAAGGGTGGCAGAACATTTGGGGATGAGGTCGGAAAGGATTGTCGGACAAATGCTGGGGAGCTGTAGGAAGGCTCTGTCAGCGGAAGAATGGGATATGCTTAGTAGCCACAAGAAGAAGGTGCAAGATGAAGACGTCTCATTTCCAAAACTAGGGATTACACCAAATATCCCAGAGTCAGAAAGAAAGGCGTTATTGCTGGATTTGAGAGGGTTGGAGGAGGTGGGTTTGGATGAGGTGAATGGGAAGGAATTGTATAGGGGGTGTGTCAAGGTGTTGAATAAAGATAAATTGAAAAATAGAAAAGATACTCCATGGAGGGTAAAATTGGGCATTGATGACAAGGTAAAGCCAGCATGGAGAGCACTGTACAAACCACCGTTACAAAAGGGTACTGGTGATATGCAATGGAGGGTTTTACATGGCATCATTGCAGTTAATGCTTTTGTATCTGTTATTAACTCAGATGTTAGAGATGGATGTCCTTTTTGTAATATAAGAGAAACCATTTTTCACTGTTTTATGGAGTGTGAGAGGATAAAACCGCTATTGGAAATGTTGGAATCTTTGTTTAAAGCTGTAGGGGAGTTTTTCAATAACACTGTTTTTATTTTGGGGTTTCAATATAGTAAACAACAGAAAAGAAAATGTCAAATGTTAAATTTTATTTTGGGACAAGCTAAGATGTCAATTTTTCTGAGTAGGAAACATAAGATAGAAACGGGATATGGGCAGGATGTAAGATGTGTTTTTAAAGGTTTAGTGAAAGCAAGAATAAAAGTAGATTTTGAGTTCTTTTCAGCTGTAAAAGATCTCCTATTATTTGAGGAGAAGTGGGCCTACGAAGGAGCGCTTTGTTTTGTAGAGGAGGGGAAATTATTTTTTGCTGCTGAAATAAGTTGAATGTATATGTTATGTATTTATTTTTGTTTAGGAATAACATTTGTTGTTTCATTTCTGAAAAGGCAGTGTGTCATTATTTATGTTAACACTTGAGTAAAAAATAAAGGTTTTATAAAAACTCAAAACTCTCTCTCTCTCTCTCTCTGTCTCTCAATCTCTCTCCCCCGCTCTCTCTCTCTCTCTCAATCTCTCTCTCTCTCTATCTCTTCTCTCTCTCTCTCTCTCTCTCTCTCTCTCTCTCTCTCTCTCTCTCTCTCTCTCTCAATCTTTCTCTCAAGCTCTCAATCTCTCTCTCTCTCAAGCTCTCTCAAGCTCTCAATCTCTCTCTCTCTCAATCTCTCTCTCTCTCGCTCTCTCTCAATCTCTCTCTCTCTCTCTCTCTCAATCTCTCTCTATCTCTTCTCTCTCTCTCTCTCTCTCTCTCTCTCTCTCTCTCTCTCAATCTTTCTCTCAAGCTCTCAATCTCTCTCTCTCTCTCAAGCTCTCTCAAGCTCTCAATCTCTCTCTCTCTCAATCTCTCTCTCTCTCTCTCTCTCAATCTCTCTCGCTCTCGCTCTCTCTCTCTCTCGCTTTAGAGTAAACATTACACTCACAAAAGTTCCAAAGGAATAAAGACATTTTTCAAATGTCATGTTATGTCTATATACGGTGTTGTAATGATGTGCAAGTAGTACAAAAGGGAAAATACATAAACATAAATATAGGTTCAAATCAAATTGTATTGTATTTGTCACATACACATGGTTAGAAGATGTTAATGTGAGTGTATGGATCTCTCTCTCTCTCTCTCTCTCTCTCTCTCTCTCTCTGTCTCTCAATCTCTCTCCCCCGCTCTCTCTCTCTCTCTCAATCTCTCTCTCTCTCTATCTCTTCTCTCTCTCTCTCTCTCTCTCTCTCTCTCTCTCTCAATCTTTCTCTCAAGCTCTCAATCTCTCTCTCTCTCTCAAGCTCTCTCAAGCTCTCAATCTCTCTCTCTCTCAATCTCTCTCTCTCTCTCTCTCTCAATCTCTCTCGCTCTCGCTCTCTCTCTCTCTCGCTTTAGAGTAAACATTACACTCACAAAAGTTCCAAAGGAATAAAGACATTTTTCAAATGTCATGTTATGTCTATATACGGTGTTGTAATGATGTGCAAGTAGTACAAAAGGGAAAATACATAAACATAAATATAGGTTGAAATCAAATTGTATTGTATTTGTCACATACACATGGTTAGAAGATGTTAATGTGAGTGTATGGCATAGGCAAGATGCAGTAGATGCTATAGAGTACAGTATGAGGTGAGTAATGTAGGGTGTGTAAACATTAAAAAGTGGCATTGTTTACATTTTTCCATTATTAAAGTGGCTGGAGTTGAGTCAGTATGTTGGCAGCAGCCCCTCAGTGTTAGTGATGGCTGTTTAACAGTCTGATGGCCTTGAGATAGAAGCTGACCTCGCCTTCTGGATGATAGCGGGGTGAACAGGCAGTGTGTCGGGTGGTTGTTGTCTGTGATGATCTTTTTGGCCTTCCTGTGACATCAGGGTGGTGTCGGTGTCCTGGAGGTCAGGTAGTTTGCCCCTGGTGATGCGTTGTGCAGACCTCACTACCCTCTGGAGAGCCTTACGGTTGTGGGCAGAGCAGTTGCCGTACCAGGCGGTGATACAGCCCAACAGGATGCTCTCGATTGTGCATCTGTAAAAGTTGTAGTGTTTTTGGTGACAAGCCGAATTTCTTCAGCCTCCTGAGGTTGAAGAGGCGCTGCTGCGCCTTCTCCACCACGCTGTCTGTGTGGGTGGACCAATTCAGTTTGTCCGTGATGTGTACACCGAGGAACTTAAACCTTCCAAGGAACTTAAAACTAACTTAACCTTCTCCACTACTGTCCCATCGATGTGGATAGGGGGCTGCTCCCTCTGCTGTTTCCTGAAGTCCATGATCATCTCCTTTGTTTTGTTGACATTGAGTGTGAGGTTATTTTCCTGACACCACAGTCCGAGGGCCCTCACCTCCTCCCTGTTGGCCGTCTCGTCGTTGTTGGTAATCAAGCCTACCAGGTAATCAAGCCTACTGTAGTGTCGTCTACAAACTTGATGATTGAGTTGGAGTTGTGCATGGCCACGCAGTCATGGGTGAACAGCGAGTACAGGAGAGGGCTGAGAACGCACCCTTGTGGGGCCCCAGTGTTGAGGATCAGCTGGGTGTAGATGTTGTTTCCTACCCTCACCACCTGGGGGCGGCCCGTCAGGAAGTCCAGGACCAAGTTGCACAGGGCGGGGTCGAGACCCATGGTCTTGAGCTTAATGATGAGTTTGGAGGGTACTATGGTGTTAAGTGCTGAGCTGTAGTCGATGAACAGCATTCTTACATAGGTATTCCTCTTGTCCAGATGGGTTAGGGCAGTGTGCAGTGGGATTGCGATTGTGTCGTCTGTGGACTTATTGGGGCGGTAAGCAAATTGGAGTGGGTCTAGGGTGTCAGGTAGGGTGGAGGTGATATGGTCCTTGACTAGTCTCTCAAAGCACTTCATGGTGACGGAAGTGAGTGCTATGGGGCGGTAGTCATTTAGCTCAGTTACCTTAGCTTTCTTTGGAACAGGAACAATGGTGGCCCTCTTGAAGCATGTGGTAACAGCAGACTGGGATAAGGATTGATTGATGTCCGTAAACACAGCCAGCTGGTCTGCGCATGCTCTGAGGATGCGTCTGGGGATGCCGTCTGGGCCTGCAGCCTTGCGAGGGTTAACTCGTTGAAATGTTTTACTCACGTTGGCTGCAGTGAAGGAGAGCCCACAGGTTTTGGTAGCGGGCCGTGTCAGTGGTACTGTATTGTCCTCAAAGTGAGCAAAGAAGTTGTTTAATTTGTTTGGGAGCAAGACATCGTGGTCCGCGACGTGGCTGGTCTGGGGATGCCGTCTGGGCCGGGGATGCCGTCTGGGCCTGCAGCCTTGCGAGGGTTAACTCGTTTAAATGTTTTACTCGCGTTGGCTGCAGTGAAGCAGAGCCCACAGGTTTTGGTAGCGGGCCGTGTCAGTGGCACTGTATTGTCCTCAAAGTGAGCAAAGAAGTTGTTTAATTTGTTTGGGAGCAAGACATCGTGGTCCGCGACGTGGCTGGTTTATCTTTTGTAGTCCGTGATTGACTGTAGAATGCTGCGAATGCTGCCATCAATCCACGGTTTCTAGTTGGGGAATGTTTTAATAGACGCTGTGGGTACAACATCACCGATGCACTTGCTAATAAACTCGCTCACCGAATCAGCGTATTCATCAATGTTGTTGTTCGACGCTATGCGGAACATATCCCAGTCCACATGATCGGATCTGTGTGATCTGAGGTAAATATGTCTATCTAATATGGTCATATATTTGGCATATATTTTGCAGCTCAGTTTCCACCTGGTTTTGTGGTCAGTGTGCCCATAGCCTGTCTTCTCTTGAGAGCCAGGTCTGCCTTAGGCGGCCTTTCTCAGTAGCAAGTCTATGCTCACTGAGTCTGTACAAACAATAAAAAAAAATAACAGTTAATATTACACCCACACAACTTTCAGAGGAACAGAGACATTTCAAATGTCCAAGATTTCCTTAATTTTGGGTCAGTCATAGTGGTCAGGTATTCTGCCACTGTGTACTCTCTGTTTAGGGCCAAATAGCATTATAGTTTGCTCAGTTTTTTTGTAAATTCTTTCCAGTGTGTCAAGTAATTATCTTTTTGTTTCTCATGATTTGGTTTGGTCTAATTGTGTTGCTGTCCTGGACCTCTAATTGGTGCGTCGAATTCTAAAAATCAAAAGAAATCAGCCAAGACCTCAGAAAAAAAATTGTAGACCTCCACAAGTCTGGTTTATCCTTGGGAGCAATTTCCAAATGCCTGAAGGTACCACGTTCATCTGTACAAACAATAGTATGCAAGTATATACACCATAGGACCACGCAGCCGTCATACCGCTCAGGAAGGAGACGCGTTCTGTCTCCTAGAGATGAATGTTCTTTGGTGCTAAAAGTGCAAATCAATCCCAGAACAACAGCAAATGATCTTGTGACGATGCTGGAGGAAACCGCTACAAAAGTATCTATAACCACATTAAAACGAGTTCTATATTGACATAACCTGAAAGGCTGCTCAGCAAGGAAGAAGCCACTGCTCCAAAACCGCCATAAAAAAGCCAGACTACGGTTTACAACTGCACATGGGGACAAAGATCGTACTTTTTGGAGAAATGTCCTCTGGTCTGATGAAACAAAAATATGACTGTTTGGCCATAATGACCATCGTTACGTTTGGAGGAAAAAGGGGGAGGCTTGCAAGCGAAGAACACCATCCCAACCGTGAAGCACGGGGGTGGCAGCATCATGTTGTGAGGGTGCTTTGCTGCAGGAGGCACTTCACAAAATAGATGGCTTCATGAGGATGGAAAATGATGTGGATATATTGAAGCAACATCTCAAGACATCAGTCAGGAAGTTAAAGCTTGGTCGCAAATGGGTCTTCCAAATGGACATTGACCCCAAGCATACTTCCAAGTTGTGGCAAAATGGCTTAAGGACAACAAAGTCAAGGTATTGGAGTGGCCATCACAAAGCCCTAACCTCAATCCCATAGAAAGTGTGTGGGCAGAACTGAAAAAGCGTGTGCGAGCAAGGAGGCCTACAAACCTGACTCAGTTACACCAGCTCTGTCAGGGGGAATGGGCCAGAATTCACCCAACATATTGTGGAAAGGTTGTGGAAGGCTACCCGAAACGTTTGACCCAAGTTAAACAATTTAAAGGCGATGCTACCAAATACTAATTGAGTGTATGTAAACTTCTGACCCACTGGGAATGTGATGAAAGAAATAAAATTTGAAATAAATAATTCTCTCTACTATAATTCTGACATTTCACATTCTTAATTAAAATAAAGTGGTGATCCTAACTGACCTAAGAAAGGGAATTTTTACTAGGATTAAATGTCAGGAATTGTGAAAAACTGAGTTTAAATGTACTTGGCTAAGGTGTATGTAAACTTCCGACTTCAACTGTAAATTGATAATTTCATTATTAATTTCTAGCCAGATGTAAAATTTTCCTGTTTTGACTAATTTAATAGGTCTGTTCAATACCAAATTAGCATATCCCCTGAGTACCTTCCCTGTTTCACACCTGGTAGTTTGGTGGATGGGACTGCCAGCTCTCTGTAAACTGGAGGACAACCGTGTCCTTTATAGCATGTTTCTTATAGGATGACAATTTCTGTATTTCAAATGTTTTTGATAAAGTCTGGGTTCCTGCTCTTTAGACCAAAGGCAGATCTTTCTCTCTCTCTCTCGCTCTCTCGCTTTCCCCCTTCTCTCTCTCTCGCTTTCCCCCTTCTCTCTCTCTCTCTCTCTCAATCTCCCCTCTCTCTCTCTGTGGTAATGGTTACTGAGTGATATCATGTCTCAGCAGAGTAGGATAGATATAATACAGATCAGTAAAGGCTATGTAGTGTCACACAGTAAGAAAACTTACTGGAATGCTGCAACCACACTGCAAATGTTTGGTGTGCGTGTGTACACACACTTGGCCTCCAGCCAACTGAACAGAGACTTTTCCACCATGGACGTCTCCTGGAACTCCTGGGGGGGAGAGACACACACACACCCTCTGTGTGGTCTCTAAGCTTGGCTGTGCTTGTTAAAGGCCCCTGCTGTCTAAGCCTCTTTAGTTCACTACGTAAACAGGACAACAAACACTCCCCCCGTGCCTATCACCGTTATGGGGAGCGTGTGTGTGCACATACAGTGGGAGTATTTGATACACTGCCGATTTTGCAGGTTTCCCTACTTACAAAGATCATTGATGCCCCACGAGGTGAGATCAGTGTATCAAATACTTGTTCTCCCCACTGTATACTGTACCAGTATGAGTATGTTCTATGTCGATAGGGGACTCACGGCAGGGTGTGTGTCTAGTTAGGCAAGGCATTAACGTGTGTGTGTGTGTGTGTGTGTGTGTGTGTGTCAGGTTTGACTCGGAGCAGAACCTGTCCCAGGAAGAGGTCCAGAGAGAGAAGAATCTTAGAGAGAAGCTGAGCAGAGAGAAGGACATGCTGACTGGAGAAATGTTCAGCCTGCGACAGCAACTGGAGGTACTGTACAAACACCAACACTACTGGCCTACCACATGTGTGTGTGTGTGTGTGTGTGTGTGTGTGTGTGTGTGTGTGTGTGTGTGTGTGTGTGCCAAAAATGGGTTCAAATAGTATTTGTAATCTTTCAAGTACTTTGAGTGTTTGAGTCTTCCCGAAGTGTCAGTAGGCTGGGGTTGGCCTTTCCATTGGCTCCATGGCAAACTCAATCAAGCACAGCTATTTGAATGAAAACAAATAATTTTGGAATATGTGTGTATCCCCCTATAGGACCTGGAGATGTGTGTCTTAGGGTGTTTTCACATATAGACCTCTTTTAAAATAACCCATCTCAGTCCTCTTTAAAGTCAACTCCGGGGTAAAATAACTCAGTTCCCTTGTGTTATCGGACAACTTGATACCAACTTAACTTTTGGAAGCTAATCTTTGTTAACAGATGAGACCTAATAATTGTAATCAGAAGATACTAATAACACGTAAATATTATTGGTAACAGAATACATAGCAGAATAATAACTGCAGATTAAATAATGCTATAATTGAAAATTGTACACCCCATGTAGGCTACTTTGAGAGCTATGACCTATGTTGTGATTCTCACACTATTCAAACCCCCAATCAATAAACAGCTGATGAAGATCTCTTAGCCTATAGATCACATATTGCAAACAAATAATCTGACCTTAAAACTACACACATATTTTTGAATTTGTGAGGGTTTATGCCAGGGGAAATGGTGTTACAGTAGTCTAGTGTGAGGGTTTATGCCAGGGGAAATGGTGTTACAGTAGTCTAGTGTGAGGGTTTATGCCAGGGGAAACGGTGTTGCAGTAATCTAGTGTGAGGGTTTATGCCAGGGGAAACGGTGTTGCAGTAGTCTAGTGTGAGGGTTTATGCCAGGGGAAATGGTGTTGCAGTAATCTAGTGTGAGGGTTTATGCCAGGGGAAACGGTGTTGCAGTAGTCTAGTGTGAGGGTTTATGCCAGGGGAAACGGTGTTGCAGTAATCTAGTGTGAGGGTTTATGCCAGGGGAAATGGTGTTGCAGTAATCTAGTGTGAGGGTTTATGCCAGGGGAAACGGTGTTGCAGTAGTCTAGTGTGAGGGTTTATGCCAGGGGAAACGGTGTTGCAGTAATCTAGTGTGACGGTTTATGACAGGGGAAACGGTGTTGCAGTAATCTAGTGTGAGGGTTTATGCCAGGGGAAACGGTGTTGCAGTAATCTAGTGTGAGGGTTTATGCCAGTGGAAATGGTGTTGCAGTAGTCTAGTGTGAGGGTTTATGCCAGGGGAAACGGTGTTGCAGTAGTCTAGTGTGAGGGTTTATGCCAGGGGAAATGGTGTTGCAGTAATCTAGTGTGAGGGTTTATGCCAGGGGAAACGGTGTTGCAGTAGTCTAGTGTGAGGGTTTATGCCAGGGGAAACGGTGTTGCAGTAATCTAGTGTGACGGTTTATGACAGGGGAAACGGTGTTGCAGTAATCTAGTGTGAGGGCTTATGCCAGGGGAAACGGTGTTGCAGTAATCTAGTGTGAGGGTTTATGCCAGGGGAAATGGTGTTGCAGTAATCTAGTGTGAGGGTTTATGCCAGGGGAAACGGTGTTGCAGTAATCTAGTGTGAGGGTTTATGCCAGGGGAAACGGTGTTGCAGTAATCTAGTGTGAGGGTTTATGACAGGGGAAACGGTGTTGCAGTAATCTAGTGTGAGGGTTTATGCCAGGGGAAACGGTGTTGCAGTAATCTAGTGTGAGGGTTTATGCCAGTGGAAATGGTGTTGCAGTAATCTAGTGTGAGGGTTTATGCCAGGGGAAACGGTGTTGCAGTAGTCTAGTGTGAGGGTTTATGCCAGGGGAAACGGTGTTGCAGTAGTCTAGTGTGAGGGTTTATGCCAGGGGAAATGGTGTTGCAGTAGTCTAGTGTGAGGGTTTATGCCAGGGGAAATGGTGTTGCAGTAATCTAGTGTGAGGGTTTATGCCAGGGGAAATGGTGTTGCAGTAATCTAGTGTGAGGGTTTATGCCAGGGGAAACGGTGTTGCAGTAGTCTAGTGTGAGGGTTTATGCCAGGGGAAATGGTGTTGCAGTAATCTAGTGTGAGGGTTTATGCCAGGGGAAACGGTGTTGCAGTAGTCTAGTGTGAGGGTTTATGCCAGGGGAAATGGTGTTGCAGTAATCTAGTGTGAGGGTTTATGCCAGGGGAAACGGTGTTGCAGTAGTCTAGTGTGAGGGTTTATGCCAGGGGAAATGGTGTTGCAGTAATCTAGTGTGAGGGTTTATGCCAGGGGAAATGGTGTTGCAGTAATCTAGTGTGAGGGTTTATGCCAGGGGAAACGGTGTTGCAGTAGTCTAGTGTGAGGGTTTATGCCAGGGGAAACGGTGTTGCAGTAGTCTAGTGTGAGGGTTTATGCCAGGGGAAATGGTGTTACAGTATTCTAGTGTGAGGGTTTATGCCAGGGGAAACGGTGTTACAGTAGTCTAGTGTGAGGGTTTATGCCAGGGGAAACGGTGTTGCAGTAGTCTAGTGTGAGGGTTTATGCCAGGGGAAACGGTGTTGCAGTAGTCTAGTGTGAGGGTTTATGCCAGGGGAAATGGTGTTGCAGTAGTCTAGTGTGAGGGTTTATGCCAGGGGAAACGGTGTTGCAGTAGTCTAGTGTGAGGGTGTATGCCAGGGGAAACGGTGTTGCAGTAGTCTAGTGTGAGGGTGTATGCCAGGGGAAACGGTGTTGCAGTAGTCTAGTGTGAGGGTTTATGCCAGGGGAAACAGTGTTACAGTAGTCTAGTGTGAGGGTTTATGCCAGGGGAAATGGTGTTGCAGTAGTCTAGTGTGAGGGTTTATGCCAGGGGAAATGGTGTTGCAGTAGTCTAGTGTGAGGGTTTATGCCAGTGGAAATGGTGTTACAGTAGTCTAGTGTGAGGGTGTATGCCAGGGGAAACGGTGTTGCAGTAGTCTAGTGTGAGGGTGTATGCCAGGGGAAACGGTGTTGCAGTAGTCTAGTGTGAGGGTTTATGCCAGGGGAAACAGTGTTACAGTATTCAATTGTGAGGGTTTATGCCAGGGGAAATGGTGTTACAGTATTCTAGTGTGAGGGTTTATGCCAGGGGAAACGGTGTTACAGTAGTCTAGTGTGAGGGTTTATGCCAGGGGAAACGGTGTTGCAGTAGTCTAGTGTGAGGGTTTATGCCAGTGGAAATGGTGTTGCAGTAGTCTAGTGTGAGGGTTTATGCCAGGGGAAATGGTGTTGCAGTAGTCTAGTGTGAGGGTTTATGCCAGGGGAAATGGTGTTGCAGTAGTCTAGTGTGAGGGTTTATGCCAGGGGAAATGGTGTTGCAGTAATCTAGTGTGAGGGTTTATGCCAGGGGAAACGGTGTTGCAGTAATCTAGTGTGAGGGTTTATGCCAGGGGAAACGGTGTTGCAGTAGTCTAGTGTGAGGGTTTATGCCAGGGGAAACGGTGTTGCAGTAGTCTAGTGTGAGGGTTTATGCCAGGGGAAACGGTGTTACAGTAGTCTAGTGTGAGGGTTTATGCCAGGGGAAATGGTGTTGCAGTAGTCTAGTGTGAGGGTTTATGCCAGGGGAAACGGTGTTGCAGTAGTCTAGTGTGTGGCGTGGGAATAACGACAAGCGAACCTGGGGACCTTTGGGTTCACCATGCCCTACAACCGGAACCGGACCTCTCCAGATGATATGTTGGCTTCAGGAGTTCTTTTGAGGGGTCTGAGTTCCTTTGAAGTGTTCACACTGCACATAAAATTAAGTGAACCGCACCGACTTCACAATAATTGTGTGAAAACACCCGTAATGTGTATCTCCTCTCTCCCTATAGGACAAGGACCTGGAGATGTGTGTTTTAATGTGTATCTCCTCTCTCCCTATAGGGCAAGGACCTGGAGATGTGTGTTTTAATGTGTACAGTATCTCCTCTCTCCCTATAGGGCAAGGACCTGGATATGTGTTTTAATGTGTGTCTCCTCTCTCCCTATACGACAAGGACCTGGAAGATGTGTGTTTTAATGTGTATCTCCTCTCTCCCTATAGGACAAGGACCTGGAGATGTGTGTTTTAATGTGTATCTCCTCTCTCCCTATAGGGCAAGGACCTGGAGATGTGTGCACAGAACGTGAAGTTAGAACAGCTGGAGGCGGAGCTGCTGGACCTGTCGTCCCAGGAGACCAAGGACGAGGCATCACTGTCCAAGGTGAAGAAGACGATGCGTGACCTGGAGGCCAAGGTCAAAGACCAGGAAGAGGAGCTGGATGAACAGGCCGGAACTATACAGATGCTGGAGCAGGTATAGAGTTAGAGACACACACAGAGACACGCGCTTGTATATACACATGCAGACGTGCGCACACAGAGACTCACACTTGAACGCAGATGTGCGTGCGCGCACACATACATACACACACACTCCATTGAGGATGACACTCATACTCTGTCTTTGTGTTGTGCAGGCTAAGCTGCGTCTGGAGATGGAGACAGAGAGACTGCGCCAGACACACTCCAAGGAGATTGAGAGTAAAGACGAGGAGGTGGAGGAGATCAGACAGTCCTGCAGTAAGAAGGTACAGCACACACCGGAAACTTTACATTACTCTAAAGGCAAATGATTAGTTGTGACAATGTGTGACTATAATAGCCACAAATAGCTGGTTTCGTCTCCAAAGCACAAACATAGACGATGAATCAGTTTTATTATGTAAACATGTCTCTTTCAGTTGGATCACATTATAGTGTGTTCCTGTGTTTTCAGCTGAAGCAGATAGAAGTCCAGCTGGAGGAGGAGTTTAATGACAAACAGAAGGTCCTACGTGAGAGGAGAGAACTGGAGACCAAGCTGCTGTCTGCTCAGGACCAGGTACTGTCAGACACCCAGACTAGTTATATGTCCAGTGGCTGTCAACCCTCCTACTGGATAGTTACAGATTATGCAGGCTTTTGTTGGTACTGTGATTAGTGTGTGGTGTAATATGTTGAGCTGGTCGTAATCTGGTTGTGTTGCTGCTGTCCCCAGGTGATCCCCAGAGACGTGGAGACAGAGAAGAGGCTGAGGAAGGATCTGAAGCGCACCAAGGCCCTGCTGGCCGACGCCCAGATCATGCTGGACCACATGAAGAACAACGCCCCCAGCAAGAGAGAGATCGCCCAGCTCAAAAACCAGGTAGGTTGTACCCCTAGCACACTTGTCCAGTTCCTACACCTGCGTGACACACCACAGAGATACTGGGAAAGTCCAGAAACATCAGAATAAAATTTCTATAGAATTTGGACCTCTCTCTCCCTCTGTCTCAGCTGGAGGAGTCAGAGTTCACCTGTGCGGCAGCAGTGAAGGCCCGTAAGTCTATGGAGGTGGAGATTGAGGACTTGCATGTGCAGATGGACGACATCTCCAAAGCCAAACAGGCTGTGAGTACAGTACACCATTCCTTCCTACCTCTAATCTATTCCATACACCATGACCTCTAACCTATTCAATAATACATGACCTCTAAGCTATTCCATACACCATGATCTCTAACCTATTCAATAATACATGACCTCTAACCTATTCCATACACCATGACCTCTAACCTATTCCATACACCATGACCTCTAACCTATTCCATACACCATGACCTCTAACCTATTCCATACACCATGACCTCTAACCTATTCCATACATCATGACCTCTAACCTATTCCATACATCATGACCTCTAACCTATTCCATACACCATGACCTCTAACCTATTCCATACATCATGACCTCTAACCTAGGGCAGTGCTTTTACTCGCCACCATCTGTGAAAGCATTTAGAATGGCAGGTGTGCTCCTAAGGACAGCAAGTGGGAGGGTTTTCAGAGGTTGAATGAAATGTATTCCGAGTGTGCAAGGTGTTGGGGGGAGGGGTGAGGAGAAGGGGGTGATGGGGTGCTATGGGATTATTTAAGATACTCTTTGAAGAGGTAGGGTTTCAGATGTTTTCGGAAGATGGGCAGGGACTCTTCTGTCCTAAGCTAGTTCCACCATTGGGGTGCCAGGACAGAGAAGAGCTTG
Source organism: Oncorhynchus mykiss (assembly GCF_057628025.1). Classification (NCBI taxonomy): domain Eukaryota; kingdom Metazoa; phylum Chordata; class Actinopteri; order Salmoniformes; family Salmonidae; genus Oncorhynchus; species Oncorhynchus mykiss. The sequence goes on along the minus strand of NC_143045.1, from coordinate 25,360,242 downwards.
GACTGGGCTGAGCGGGAGCTGCCCTCCCATAGGGGTGGGAGGGCCAAGAGACCAGAGGTGCCAGAACGGAGTACTCGGGTTGGGGTGTAGGGTTTGAGCATAACCTGAAGGTGGGGAGAGGTAGTTCCTCTTGCTGCTCCGTAGGCAAGTACCCTGGTCTAGTAGTGGATGCAAGCTTAGACTGGAAGCCAGTGGAGTGTGCTGAAGAGCAGGTGACATGGAAGAACTTGGGAAGGTTGAACAACGGGCGGGCTGCAGCCTTCTGGATAAGTTGCAGGGGTTTGATGGCACAAGTGGGGAGCCCAGCCAACAGTGAGTTGTAGTAGTCCAGACGGGAGAGGACAAGTGCCTGGATTAGGACCTGCACCTCTTCATGTTTGAGGTAGAGTCGTACTCTACGGATGTTGAGTCACTGCTGTGATATTTGCAGAGAACGACAGGGTGTTGTCCAGGGTCACGCCAAGGTCCTTTGCACTCTGGGAGGGGGACACCGTGGAGCTGTCAACCGTAATGGAAAGGTCTTTTAGCAGGCAGGCCTTCCCTGGGTGTCAGAAGGGGGGAAAGAGAAAAGTAGTTGAGTGTCATCTACATAGCAATGATAAGCGAGACCATGTGAGTATATGACGGAGATGAGTGACATTGGGCCCGATACCAACGTATGCCTTTCCTATGCACACCTTTCTTACACACTTCTCACATCTTCCTACACACCTTTTTCAACAAAGACGCCGGTGTGCTCCTAAGGACACTAGGACAATACCTTTAGATCTGGAGCTCTGCCAAAGTCATCAATTAGATGGACAAGGCAGCTCTAAAGGACAAAGAAACACTTGAGTAGAAGACAAAATGTCAACACATTTCAAGAACTCTATCACCGTGAACTACCTTTTAATCAGGACAACACCATCTGTGTGGGCTCTAAGGGGAGTCATGGCAACAACCCAACAGCCATCTCTGTTTCCTCTCTTTCTTCTTTTCTCCTTTTCTTACCTCTCCTCTTTTCTCCTTCTCTTACCTCTCTACTTCTCTTTTCTCCTTCTCTTACCTCTCTTTTCTCCTTCTCTTACCTCTCCTTCTCTTACCTCTCTCCTCTTTTCTCCTTCTCTACCTCTCTCCTCTTTTCTCCTTCTCTACCTCTCCTCTTTTCTCCTTCTCTTACCTCTCTTTTCTCCTTCTCTTACCTCTCCTTCTCTTACCTCTCTTTCTCTTTTCTCCTTCTCTTACCTCATTCTCTTACCACTCTCTCTTTTCTCCTTCTCTTACCTCTCTCCTCTTTTCTCCTTCTCTTACCTCTCTCCTCTTTTCTCCTTCTCTTACCTCTCTCCTCTTTTCTCCTTCTCTTACCTCTCTCCTCTTTTCTCCTTCTCTACCTCTCCTCTTTTCTCCTTCTCTTACCTCTCCTCTTTTCTCCTTCTCTTACCTCTCTCCTCTTTTCTCCTTCTCTTACCTCTCTCCTCTTTTCTCCTTCTCTTACCTCTCTCCTCTTTTCTCCTTCTCTTACCTCTCCTTCTCTTACCTCTCTTTCTCTTTTCTCCTTCTCTTACCTCTCTCCTCTTTTCTCCTTCTCTTACCTCTCTCCTTCTCTTACCTCTCTTTCTCTTTTCTCCTTCTCTTACCTCATTCTCTTACCACTCTCTCTTTTCTCCTTCTCTTACCTCTCCTTCTCTTACCTCTCCTTCTCTTACCACTCTCTCTTTTCTCCTTCTCTTACCTCTCCTTCTCTTACCACTCTCTCTTTTCTCCTTCTCTTACCTCTCCTTCTCTTACCTCTCTTTCTCTTTTCTCCTTCTCTTACCTCATTCTCTTACCACTCTCTCTTTTCTCCTTCTCTTACCTCTCTTTCTCTTTTCTCCTTCTCTTACCTCTCCTTCTCTTACCTCTCTTTCTCTTTTCTCCTTCTCTTACCTCATTCTCTTACCACTCTCTCTTTTCTCCTTCTCTTACCTCTCTCCTTCTCTTACCTCTCTCCTTCTCTTACCTCTCTCCTCTTTTCTCCTTCTCTACCTATCCTCTTTTCTCCTTCTCTTACCTCTCTCCTCTTTTCTCCTTCTCTACCTCTCTTTCTCTTTTCTCCTTCTCTTACCTCTCTCCTCTTTTCTCCTTCTCTACCTCTCTCCTCTTTTCTCCTTCTCTTACCTCTCTCCTCTTTTCTCCTTCTCTACCTCTCTCCTCTTTTCTCCTTCTCTACCTCTCTCCTCTTTTCTCCTTCTCTTACCTCTCTCCTCTTTTCTCCTTCTCTTACCTCTCTCCTCTTTTCTCCTTCTCTACCTCTCCTCTTTTCTCCTTCTCTACCTCTCATCTTTTCTCCTTCTCTACCTCTCTCCTCTTTTCTCCTTCTCTTACCTCTCCTCTTTTCTCCTTCTCTTACCTCTCTCCTCTTTTCTCCTTCTCTTACCTCTCTCCTCTTTTCTCCTTCTCTTACCTCTCTCCTCTTTTCTCCTTCTCTACCTCTCTCCTCTTTTCTCCTTCTCTTACCTCTCTCCTCTTTTCTCCTTCTCTACCTCTCTCCTATTTTCTCCTTCTCTTACCTCTCCTCTTTTCTCCTTCTCTACCTCTCTTTCTCTTTTCTCCTTCTCTTACCTCTCTCCTCTTTTCTCCTTCTCTACCTCTCTCCTCTTTTCTCCTTCTCTTACCTCTCTCCTCTTTTCTCCTTCTCTACCTCTCCTCTTTTCTCCTTCTCTTACCTCTCCTCTTTTCTCCTTCTCTTACCTCTCTCCTCTTTGCTCCTTCTCTTACCTCTCTCCTCTTTTCTGCTTCTCTACCTCTCTCCTCTTTTCTCCTTCTCTACCTCTCTCCTCTTTTCTCCTTCTCTTACCTCTCTCCTCTTTTCTCCTTCTCTACCTCTCTCCTCTTTTCTCCTTCTCTTACCTCTCTCCTCTTTTCTCCTTCTCTACCTCTCTCCTCTTTTCTCCTTCTCTTACCTCTCCTCTTTTCTCCTTCTCTACCTCTCTTTCTCTTTTCTCCTTCTCTTACCTCTCTCCTCTTTTCTCCTTCTCTACCTCTCTCCTCTTTTCTCCTTCTCTTACCTCTCTCCTCTTTTCTCCTTCTCTACCTCTCCTCTTTTCTCCTTCTCTTACCTCTCCTCTTTTCTCCTTCTCTTACCTCTCCTCTTTTCTCCTTCTCTTACCTCTCTCCTCTTTGCTCCTTCTCTTACCTCTCTCCTCTTTTCTGCTTCTCTACCTCTCTCCTCTTTTCTCCTTCTCTACCTCTCTCCTTAATTTTTTTATCCTTCTTTTACCTCTCCTCTTTTCTCCTTCTCTTACCTCTCCTCTTTTCTCCTTCTCTTACCTCTCCTCTTTTCTCCTTCTCTTACCTCTCTCCTCTTTTCTCCTTCTCTACCTCTCCTCTTTTCTCCTTCTCTTACCTCTCCTCTTTTCTCCTTCTCTACCTCTCCTCTTTTCTCCTTCTCTTACCTCTCCTCTTTTCTCCTTCTCTTACCTCTCCTCTTTTCTCCTTCTCTTACCTCTCTCCTCTTTGCTCCTTCTCTTACCTCTCTCCTCTTTTCTCCTTCTCTTACCTCTCTCCTCTTTTCTGCTTCTCTACCTCTCTCCTCTTTTCTCCTTCTCTACCTCTCTCCTTAATTTTTTTATCCTTCTTTTACCTCTCCTCTTTTCTCCTTCTCTTACCTCTCCTCTTTTCTCCTTCTCTTACCTCTCCTCTTTTCTCCTTCTCTTACCTCTCTCCTTTCCCCTGAGTTTTCTCTCTCTCTCTCTCTCTCTCCTCATCCTCACCTTTCTCTTGATGTGACATCCACCTCTCTCGGCGGTGAGACTGGCATTATGATGGAATGTTTCCGTGAACATTTCTAATTTGAACAAGACGTATCACCTTGAAATGCATTACAGTTTAATACAGCTGCCATTGGGTGAATATTGTCTCGGCAGCGAGAGGGAATGGTAATTGAGTTCACACCGCAGCAGGTCAGGAACAATAGAAACTGGGTGAGGTGGATGGAGAAATGGATGTATAGATGTTTCATCAGTCTAAATGGACATTTTCTTAACATGATTGTCAATGGTTTATTTTATTATTTTAATTGTGGCATTGAAGTACAGAAGGAACAAACAAGTCTATATTGGGGTTGATGTTTACTTAACCTGCGCTTTTTGGGGGGGAAATTAGGGCATTTATTTGGTTTAACATAGGAAACAAACATTGAATGGGTATCTCCTTATTAAAATAGCAACCATGTCATTAAAACCAGTATGAAATCTTGCAATTCCTTTCCAAGGAATTCTGTTGGTTCTATTTTGGTGAAATTCATCAGATGTGGTCCATTATCCATTCCCCCAGTCTGTTTTTCCCTCTATGTGAATAAGATGGATGTCACTGTGCCAGCGTGCTTTACAAGTCCTCTCATCTCTCAGCTATGTACTAATGGATTCATTATCCTTTTCTGATATCCACATTTTTCATCATTTATTAATCATCCTGTCTCCAGCCCCTCTCATCTCCCTGCTGCCCCCCTCTGCATTGTTGAAGTAATTATAGAAATGGGATTACGCCTCTGACGTTTCCACAGAAGTCCGTTAGGAACACCCTGCTAGCATTAGGCATTAGTCGCTAACCTTTACCATTCGGCCATCAGATTTACCACCAATGCTCCTTATAGGACACATCACTGCACTCTATACTTACGCTGAGAGGAAGGCAACCAACGCTTTAGTTTCTAGACTATCATTTTGCAAATGTACGTTGAAAACATTTTGGGGTGATGTGATGGATCATTGGGGACCATTCAATGTGTCCTTTCTTTTGTTGTTCAGTGAAATCATCCCATGTGAAGAGTCAACTCATTTAATTAAAGTTCAATTTGTAACAAAAAAAATGTTTTTACATTCTATTGGAAGGGTTTAATCGTTTGCAATTATGGCTACTTTCAAGGTAAAATGTTTATGTTTCTGTCTCCATATGATATGGTAAATATATTTATAAAACCCTCTTTTTTAAAAAAATGAATGGCCTAGGAACAGTGGGTTAACTGCCTTGTTCAGGGGCAGAACAACAGCTTTTTACCTTGTCAGCTCAGGGATTCGATCTTGCGACCTTTCTGTTACTAGTCCAACGCTCTAACCACAAGGCTACCTGCCACCTCACTAGGCTACCTACCGCCTCTTAGGCCTCACTCCCCCCTATCTGAGATATCTACTGTTGCCCTCATCATCCACATACAACAAGCACACACATCCCTGGGTCGCTCGTCTTTTCAGTTCGCTGCAGCTGGAACGAGCTGCAACAAACACTCAAACTGGACAGTTTTATCTCAATCTCTTCATTCAAAGACTCAATCATGGACACTCCTACTGACAGTTGTGGCTGCTTCATGTGATGTATTGTTGTCTCTACCTTCTTGCCCTTTGGCTGTTGTCTGTTCCCAATAATGTTTGTACCATGTTGTGTTGCGACTATAGGTCGGCCGATTAATCGGAATCGGATTAATTAGGGCCGATTTCAAGTTTTCATAACAATTGGAAATCGGTATTTTTGGACACAGATTTCCATTTCCATTTTTTTGATTTCTTTTATATAGCTTCATTTAACTAGGCAAGTCAGTTAAGAACACATTCTCATTTTCAATAGGACTAGGAACGGTGGGTTAACTTCCTTGTTCAGGGGCAGAACAACAGATTTTCACCTTGTTAGCTCAGGGGATTCAATCTTGCAACCGTACGGTTAACTTGTCCAATGCTCTAACCATTGCACTCCACGAGTAGCCTGCTTGTTACTCGAATGCAGTAGAAGCCAAGGTAAATGGCTAGTTGGCATTAAACTGATCTTATAAAAAACAATCAATCATAATCACTAGTTATAACTACTAATCCAGTTTAGCAGGCAATATTAACCAGATGAAATTGTGTCTTTTCTCTTGCGTTCATTGCACGCAGAGTCAGGGTATATGCAATAGTTTGGGCTGCCTGGCTCATTGCGAACTAATTTGCCAGAATTTTACGTAATTATGACATAACATTGAAGGTTGTGCAATGTAACAAGAATATTTAGACTTAGGGATGCCACCCGTTAGATAAAATACCGAACGGTTCCATATTTCACTAAAATAATAAACGTTTTGTTTTCGAAATTATAGTTTCCGGATTCGACCATATTAATGACCTAAGGCTCGTATTTCTGTGTGTTATTATGTTATAATTAAGTCTGATTTGATAGAGCAGTCTGACTGAGCAGCAGCAGGCCCGTAATCATTCATTCAAACAGTACTTTCGTGCATTTTTCCAGCAACTCTTCACAAGCACAGCACTGTTTATGACTTCAAGCCTATCAGCCTAATGGCTGGTGTAACCAATGTGAAATGGCTGGCTAGTTAGCTGGGTGTGCGCTAATACCGTTTCAAATCTCACTCGCTTTTAGATTTGGAGTAGTTATTCCCCTTACACTGCAAGGGCCGCGACTTTTGTGGAGCGATGGGTAACGATGCTTCGAGTGTGGCTGTTGTCGATGTGTTCCTGGTTCGAGCCCAGGTAGGGGCGAGGAAAGGGACGGAAGCTACTGTTACACTGGCAATACTATAGTGCCTATAAGGACATCCAATAGTCAAAGGTATATGAAATACAAATGGTACAGAGAGAAATATTCCTATAAATACTATATTAACTACAACCTAAAACCTCTTACCTTGGAATATTGAAGTCTCATGTTAAAAGGAACCACCAACTTTCATATGCTCTCATGTTCTGATTAAGGAACTTAAACGTTAGCTTTTTTACATGGCACACATTTTTACATGGCACATATTGCATATTGGCACATATTACTTTCTTCTCCAACGCTTTGTTTTTGCATTATTTAAACCAAATTGAACATGTTTCATTATTTATTTGAGGCTACATTTATTTTATTGATGTATTATATTAAGTTAAAATAAGTGTTAATTCACTATTGTTGTAATTGCCATTAGTACAAATAAATAAATAAAAATCGGCTGATATAATCGGTATCGGTTTTTGGTCCTCCAATAATCGGTATCGGTATCGGCGTTGAACAATCATAATCGGTCGACCTCTAGTTGCTACCATGCTGTGTTGTCATGTGTTGCTGCCATGCTATGTTGTCTTAGGTAACTCTTTATGTAGTGTTGTCTCTCTTGTAGTGATGTTTGGTTTGTCCTATATTTATATATTTTAAATGTTTTAATTTTTAATCCCAGACCCCATCCCCACAGGAGGCGTTTTGCCTTTTGGTAGGCTGTCATTGTAAATAAGAATTTGTTCTTAACTGATTTGCCTACTTAAATAATGGTTAAATAAAATGAAAATAAATACAAATAATTGGCTAGGTTGATAATGACTGGGAAAAGACAGTATGTGATCCTGTGTTTGTATTAGTATGTATTAGGGATCCCCATTATTTCCTACCAAGGCAGCAGCTACTCTTCCTGGGGTCCAAACACATTGAAGCACTTACAGTACATAAGATATAAAACAAAAGATAAAACAGTACATCATCTAACATTATTACTACATATATACAATACAAGATGTTTAATAGCACCATACAACAATCTCACAATGTGTGCGTATGAATGTGTCTGTACCTTTGTGTGTGTCTCTTCACAGTGCCTGTTGTTCCATAAGGTGTATTTTTAAGGTACATGTTTTTTAAATCTGATTCTACTGCTGCATCAGTTACCTGATGTGGAATAGAGTTCCATGTAGTCATGGCTCTATGTAGTACTGTGTGCCTCCCATAGTCTGTTCTGGACTTGGGGACTGTGAAGAGACCTCTGGTGGCATGTCTTGTGGGGTATGGTTGGGTGTCCATTCAGCTTGTCAACACCCCTTACAAAAACAAGTAGTGATGAAGTCAATCTCTCTTCCACTTTGAGCCATGATAGATTGACATGCATGTCATTAATGTTAGCTCTCTGTGTACGTTTAAGGGCAAGCCGTGCTGTCCTGTTCTGAGCCAACTGCAATATTCCTAAGTCCCTCTTTGTGGCACCTGACCACACGACTGAACAGTAGTCCAGGTGCGACAAAACCAGGGCCTGTAGGACCTGTCTTGATAGTGTTGTTAAAAAGGCAGAGCAGTGCTTTATTATGGACAGACCTCTCCACATCTTAGCTACTGTTGTATCAGTATGTTTTGACCATGACAGTTTACAATCAAGGGTTACTCCAAGCAGTTTAGTCACCTCAACTTGCTTAATTTCCACATTATTCATTGCGAGATGTAGTTGAGGTTTAGGGTTTAAGTGAATGATTTGTCAGTGCTTTTAGCTTTGGAAATATGTAGGACTAACTTATTCCTTGCTACCCATTCCGAATCTTGCTGCAGCTCTTTTAAGTGTTGCAGGCTTTTCAGTTGCTGTAGACAAGTACATTATTATAGTGTATTATAGTGTCTAGTTTGAGAAACAGACGCCTCACAAGTCCTCAACTGGCAGCTTCATTAAATAGTACTCGCAAAACACCAGTCCCAACGTCAACAGTGAAGAGGCAACTCCGGGATGCTGGCCTTCAAGGCAGAGCTCCTCTGTCCAGTGTCTGTGTTCTTTTGCCCATCTTAATCTTTTATTTTTATTGGCCAGTCTTAGATATGGCTTTTTCTTTGCAACTCTGCCTAGAAGGCCAGCATCCCGGAGTCGCCTCTTCACTGTTGACGTTGAGACTGGTGTTGTGCTTCTTTTATCAGGATAACAGTTTTCAGCTGTGCTAACATAATTGCAAAAGGTTTTTCTAATGATCAATTAGCCTTTTAAAATTATAAACTTGGATTAGCTAACACAATGTGCCATTGGAACACAGGAGTGATGGTTGCTGATAATGGGCCTCTGTACGCCTATGTAGATATTCCATTAAAAATCTGCCGTTTCCAGCTGCAATAGTCATTTACAACGTTAACAATGTCTACACTGTTTTTCTGATCAATTTGATGTTGTTTTAATGGACAAAAAAATGGGCTTTTCTTTCAAAAACAAGGAGATTTCTAAGTGACCCCAAACTTTTGAACGGTAGTGTACACAGACACACTGGCTTTACTCAATGTCTGTTCCCTCTCTGTCTCTCTGTCTCTGTGTCTCTCTCTCTCTCTCTGTCTCTCTCTCTCTCTGTGTGTCTCTCTCTCTGTGTCTCTCTCCGTGTCTCTCTCTCTCTTTGTCTCTCTCTCTCTTTCTGTCTGTCTCTCTCTCTCTCTCTGTCTCTCTCTCTGTCTGTCTGTGTCTCTCTGTCTCTCTCTCTCTGTGTGTCTCTCTCAGCTGGAAGAGCAGTTGAGCAGGCTGCTGAGGGAGAAGAATGATCTTCAGTCTCGTATGGAGGAGGACCAGGAGGATATGAACGAGCTCATGAAGAAGCACAAGTCAGCTGTCGTCCAGGTAACACACACAATGCAAGGGTCATTCTGCATTATTTCAATGGTGTAAATAGTATTTGGCATCAGCTTAGTGCTCTCCATTAGTGTTAATGTAACTGTGTAGAGAAGTTTGCTATCAAGTGGAGATGAAAAGTGAGCTCTGTCTGGCTGACACTGATGGAAATATGAGTGATCTGCTTCTACTAGCTGCAAATGAATGTATCCCGTCTAAAGTGAGACAGCTGTTCCCCTGGGCTCACTATGCGGAGCGCTTCATGTAGCAGAAAAAAAGCACTAATCTCTAATATTTCATTTCACACAGGTCACATTGAAATGCGGTGTGTTGATGTCTCCCCTCCCTACTCTTGCTTTTAAAAATATGTCGCTGTGACATGGTCCCATCAACATGTTTGTTTATGGTTGTTTATCAATCTGTTTTCTAGCTGTGTAGACCAAATGGGGAGGAATATAATATGTTGTACTGTGCTACTTAAAGTAAACATGATGCAATACACTGTAGAGATCAGACTGACCAGTAGCTTGTTTGTGTGTGTGTGTAGTCAACCCAGAACCTAGCCCAGATCTCTGACCTACAAGCCCAGCTGGAGGAGGCCCTCAAGGAGAAGCAGGATGTCCAGGAGAAGGTACAGTTCACTAGGACACAGCTGGGAGGGTATAGGGATAGACAGTGCTATCCTAATGCATCACTTTGTCTGCACTTAGAACAACATAATGGGACTCATTGAGCAGGACTAGCTAGCTGACATAAGTCATCTGCCTCATGGAATTTAAAGTCCTCAACCCCTATCTCCTCTCTTTGCATGGTAGTCCTTACAAATGATTGACATGGGATAATCAATATGTCTTATTAGAGATGTGTCTATCAGAATAACCAAAATTGTCGACTGAATTGTCGACTGTTTGGCAGTTGAAGATAGAGAACGTCTGTCGGACTGTTGTCTGTCACGGTGCCCAGTGGCAATGCTGTGGCATTTGGCTTTAGTAGTCCCCAGCTTTAACATACGCACCCTTCAGTCGTAGTGATTTCATTGTGGAACAGTGTTGTGTGGTCACAGTCTGTGTGCCTTTTCTTATCAAATCAAGGTGACCCTGCAGGGGATCAAACCTGTAATACCTTTACCTCTCTCTGTCTGTTGCCCCATAATCCGACCCAGACACGGGACATTTGTGTTGTAGCGTGACACTCACATTGTGGCGCTCCAGTCTGGTGATAACCATCAGAGACCCTGGCCTCGGAACAATTATCCCCACTGTTGCTGAGAGGGGGGGGGGGGGTCGTCTATCATCAACATCAGGCTATGAGGGCAGTGTCCGAATCCCCCTTTCACTCTCTCTCCCCCGCCATCTCTGGCTTGCTCTCTCTCTCTTCCACTCACTCTCTCTCTCTCTAGTCAGTCATTATGGCAGGGAAGCTGTCATCTTATTGAACGAACACAATGCTCCCAGGGGCTCCCTCATACAGGAGCTTGTAAAGGACAGTTTCTTTCAATTCACATCGAAATACAAGAATATTAAGAATAAATATATAGTCAGTATGTTTTAAAACGGTAATATTTTCTTTCCTTGAAGGTTACTTTAGGCCTATTTTAAGACTTGAGTTGGACTGGAGGGCATAAGTCTAGTTGTTAGTTTAGCTACATTGGTTTCAGATTAAACAAAAAGTCCTCGTCTGACCTCTGTACGTCCCAAAGTCAATATGCAGGAAATTATTATTCCTAACAAATAGTTTCTCTGCTTTGAAACAGCGGAGCAACTTTTAGAAATAATTAAAAGCAATTCAGTCGGGGGCACGTATCTACGCTTTGAGTAATAGATACAGTGGGGCAAAAAAGTATTTAGTCAGCCACCAATTGGCTGAAGTTCTCCCACTTAAAAAGATGAGAGAGGCCTGTAATTTTCATCATAGGTACACTTCAACTATGACAGACAAAATGAGGGGAAAAATCCAGAAAATGACATTGTAGGATTTTTTATGAATTTATTTGCAAATTATGGTGGAAAATAAGTATTTGGTCACCTACAAACAAGCAAGATTTCTGGCTCTCACAGACCTCTTCTGTCCTCCACTCGTTACCTGTATTAATGGCACCTGTTTGAACTTGTTATCAGTATAAAAGACACCTGTCCATAACCTCAAACAGTCACACTCCAAACTCCAATATGGCCAAGACCAAGGAGCTGTCAAAGGACACCAGAAACAAAATTGTAGACCTGCACCAGGCTGGGAAGACTGAATCTGCAATAGGTAAGCAGCTTGGTTTGATGAAATCAACTGTGGGAGCAATTATTAGGAAATGGAAGACATACAAGACCATTTGATAATCTCCCTCGATCTCACCCCGTGGGGTCATAATGATCACAAGAACGGTGAGCAAAAATCCCAGAACCACACGGGGGGACCTAGTGAATGACCTGCAGAGAGCTTGGACCAAAGTAACAAAGCCTATCATATGTAACACACTATGCCGCCAGGGACTCAAATCCTGCAGTGCCAGACGTGTCCCCCAGCTTAAGCCAGTACATGTCCAGGCCTGTCTGAAGTTTGCTAGAGAGCATTTGGATGATCCAGAAGAAGATTGGGAGAATGTCATACGGTCAGATGAAACCAAAATATAACTTTTTGGTAAAAACTCAACTGGTTGTGTTTGGAGGACAAAGAATGCTGAGTTGAATCCAAAGAACACCATACCTACTGTGAAGCATGGGGGTGGAAACATCATGCTTTGGGGCTGTTTTTCTGCAAAGGGACCAGGACGACTGATCCGTGTAAAGGAAAGAATGAATTGGGCCATGTATCGTGAGATTTTGAGTGAAAACCTCCTTCCATCAGCAAGGGCTTTGAAGATGAAACGTGGCTGGGTCTTTCAGCAAGACAATGATCCCAAACACACCGCCCAGGCAACGAAGGAGTGGCTTCGTAAGAAGCATTTCAAGGTCCTGGAGTGGCCTAGCCAGTCTCCAGATCTCAACCCCATAGAAAATCTTTGGAGGGAGTTGAAAGTCCGTGTTGCCCAGCAACAGCCCCAAAACATCACTGCTCTATATTAGATATGCATGGAGGAATGGGCCAAAATACCAGCAACAGTGTGTGAAAACCTTGTGAAGACTTACAGAAAACGTTTGACCTCTGTCATTGCCAACAAAGGGTATATAACAAAGTATTGAGATACACTTTTGTTATTGACCAAATACTTATTTTCCACCATAATTTGCAAATAAATTCATTAAATATCCTACAATGACATTTTCTGGAATTTTTTTCTCATTTTGTATGTCATAGTTGAAGTGTACCTATGATGAAAATTACAGGCCTCTCTCATCTTTTTAAGTGGGAGAACTTGCACAATTGGTGGCTGACTAAATACTTTTTTGCCCCACTGTATGTAGTGCATGTAACAAAGTCCGGTGTTTGAATCCCTATCCTGGTCTGAACTATGTTAAAACTCTGAACCACTCAATCGAGAGAGCCCGGGTTACTCCTAAAGAGGAAGGTTGATTTGGATCTGGACCCACTGTAGAGATGTGAAAAGCACCCAGTAGAGATGTGAAATGACAGAGGTGCATGGCTCATAGATTAGCCCTCAGGCCTAAAGCCCTGGTGTGAATAAAGATTAGCCCTCAGGCCTAAAGCCCTGGTGTGAATAAAGAGTAGCCCTCAGGCCTAAGGCCCTGGTGTGAATAAAGAGTAGCCCTCAAGCCTAAGGCCCTGGTGTGAATAAAGAGAGTAGCCCTCAGGCCTAAAGCCCTGGTGTGAATAAAGAGTAGCCCTCAGGCCTAAGGCCCTGGCGTGAATAAAGAGAGTAGCCCTCAGGCCTAAGGCCCTGGTGTGAATAAAGAGTAGCCCTCAGGCCTAAGGCCCTGGTGTGAATAAAGAGAGTAGCCCTCAGGCCTAAGGCCCTGGTGTGAATAAAGAGAGTAGCCCTCAGGCCTAAGGCCCTGGTGTGAATAAAGAGAGTAGCCCTCAGGCCTAAGGACCTGGTGTGAATAAAGAGTAGCACTCAGGCCTAAGGCCCTGGTGTGAATAAAGAGAGTATCCCTCAGGCCTAAAGCCCTGGTGTGAATAAAGAGAGTAGCCCTCAGGCCTAAGGCCCTGGTGTGTGTACCTCGGGCAGTTGTTGTTGCCATCCTGTACCTGTCCCGCAGGTGTGGTGTTTGGATGTACCGATCCTGGGCAGGGGTTGTTACACAAGGTCTGCCACTGTGAGGACGATCAGCTGTCCGTCCTGTCTCCCTGTAGCGCTGTTTTAGGTGTCTTACAGTACGGACATTGCAATGTATTGCCCTGGTCACATCTGCAGTCCTCAGGCCTCCTTGCAGCATGCCTATGGCACGTTCACACAGATGAGCAGGGACCCTGGGCATCTTTCTTTTGGTGTTTTTCAGAGTCAGTAGAAAGGCCTCTTTAGTGTCCTAAGTTTTCATAACTGTGACCTTAATTGCCTACCGTCTGTAAGCTGTTAGTGTCTTAACGACCGTTCCACTGGTGCATATTCATTAATTGTTTATGGTTCATTGAACAAGCATGGGAAACAGTCGTTTACGGTCGAAGGAATGAGCGTTACACCAAGGCCTGTACTCTGGAGAGAGTTCGATTTGGAGGTGGAGGGTCCGTCATGGTCTGTGGCGGTGTGTCACAGCATCATCGGACTGAGCTTGTTGTCATTGCAGGCAATCTCAACGCTGTGTGTTACAGGGAAGACATCCTCCTCCCTCATGTGGTACCCATCCTGCAGGCTCATCCTGACATGACCCTCCAGCATGACAATGCCACCAGCCATACTGCTGTTCTGTGCGTGATTTCCTGTAAGACAGGAATGGCAGTGTTCTGCCATGGCCAGCGAAGAGCCCGGATCTCAATCACATTGCTCATTCTGGGGCCTGTTGGATCGGAGGGTGAGGGTTAGGGCCATTCCCTCCAAAAATGTCAGGGAACTTGCAGGTGCCTTGGTGGAAGAGTGGGGTAACATCTCACAGCAAGAACTGGCAAATCTGGTGCAGTCCATGAGGAGGTGATGCACTGCAGTACTTAATGCAGCTAGTGGCCACACCAGATACTGACTGTTACTTTTGATTTTGACCCCCCTTTGTTCAAGGACACATTATTCAATTTCTGTTTGTCACATGTCTGTGGAACTTGTTCAGGTCTCAGTTGTTGAGTCTTATGTTCATACAAATATTTACACCTGTTAAGTTTGCTGAAAATAAAAGCAGTTGACTTGGTAGAGGACATTTCTTTTTTTGCTGAGTTAACATAATATACTGTATGGTGGCAGTTTGTTTCTGCTACGGTATGTTGTTCTTTCTAAACCCTTCCTTGTTTGTGTGTTCCTACTCCTGTGTTTCACTCCCTCAGCTCTCGGCACTGCAGAGCCAGCTGGAGTTCCAGGAGACGTCTATGGTCGAGAAGTCCCTGGTCAGCAGGCAGGAGGCGAAGATCCGAGAGATGGAGACCAAGATGGAGTTTGAGAAAACACAGGTCAAACGCTTGGAGGTGAGAGCATGCAGGGGGGCTGAGGGGCATTCTAGAAAAGGAGCGTTGGTTGCGCCTGGCGGCCTGTCTAGTGCGCGTGTGTGTGTATGTGTGTGTGGGGGGGGGGAGAGAATTGCCCAGTGGTTGAAGTGAGGGACGATTGACTCCCACCACCTCCACCATGCAAGTTTTGCCACCTCACAAACGGTTATTTCTATTTTTAGTGCTGGATTCAGCCTCATAACCTTCTAACTTAGACTGTTAGCATATCACAGTTAGATAATACCTTCTGCTATGTTTGTCCTCTGACTAGCTCATATTATATTCACTCCACAAAATAATTTGTTATTCTGTCAGTTTCAAATGACATTGTGATATTGCCTGCGACAAACGTTTAAGTGAAGGATAAATGTTACTGTTCACACACAGCCAGGGAAAAATAGAAATCCATTTTCTTCCCCTCAGACAAATGCATCTCTGCATTTGCAACTTTTGGACTTGTAATTACCATCAATGTGCAGACAGCCAGACACACTGCTTTAACTCCAATCTAAAAGTAAAACTCTCTCAGAGAATCCCTCTCTGTCAATGTTCTCCACTGGATGGAATAATAGAAAGACCAGCTGAGAATTGTTCAGTTTTGGGAAGGATACGTCCAAAGTTACAAGGGGTTTTAAGGTCGTATTTAGCCATGTCTTGTTGCTACTCATGGCATTTGAAACCACTGTGAGTGGCTGGATATTTCTGGTAGACAGAAAACTATAGGAGGCCAATCAATAAACATCTGAGAGGGCAGAGAGCAGAACTCACCCACTCACAGTGTGAAACATCGACAAGGCTGGAGGCTAATGGCTGTTTAGCATTAGTGGAGGCTGGATTCAGCCTTTTCAGTGCATTGAAGTTGCTGTATGTGCTCATATGAAATGCTGGAGCATTCTTCTGCGGAGCAAATACAGTATGTAGCAGAACGATGTTTAGCAAGTAGACTCTATTTAATTAGTAGTTTCTTGTCCTTACTTGGGGAATATCTCAAAGAAACTAAGTTAATTTCTTGAACTGCATTGTTGGTTAGGGGCTTGTAAGTAAGCATTTCAAGGCAAGGTCTACCTGTTGTATTCGGCGCATGTGACCGATACAATATGATTAGATTTTTTGGTGTAGGTTTTTCATCAACTGAATCCCATTTTAGATATGGAGTATCTCTCATAGCTGCATGCATGATCTGGTCTCTGACCTGTGCCAGATGTAGACTGTGAGTGCAGTGTTTCTTCTAACATGGTCCCTGTCTGCTGTTGGTCATTCAGAGCCTGGTGGCCCGTCTAAAGGAGAACCTTGAGAAGCTAACAGAGGAGCGGGATCACCGCAGCACCAGCGAGACCCGGGAGAAGGAGCAGAACAAGCGGCTCCAGAGACAGATCAGAGATATCAAGGAGGAGATGGGAGAGCTGGCCAAGAAGGAGGGAGAGGCCAGCCGCAAGAAACATGAGCTGGTAAGACCCAAAGTCACAAATGGGCCGAGGGGACTGGGGCGCTGTACAGACTGGCTTTTTACAGTGGGGCGCTTTGAAGATATGAAATAACGGCTGCAGTTCCCATCAACCTTGCATTGTTCTGGAGTATTAGACATTCAGGGAAATGAGACTGACAAAGAGACTTCAGAAATGGTCAGATGTAGGTGTAATGCTGGGACCTTAGCTTAGAGTGTCTCACTCTCTTCCGACAGGAAATGGATATTGAAAGCTTGGAGGCAGCCAATCAGAGCCTGCAGGCGGACCTTAAACTAGCCTTCAAGAGGATTGGTGACCTCCAGGCCGCCATCGAGGACGAGATGGAGAGTGACGGCAACGAGGACCTCATCAGCAGGTATAGCTGTCTATTTTGTGCCCGGACATATACATTAACCTAATACAATAGGTATAGCTGTCTATTTAGTGCCCAAACATATAAATTCACTTAATATAATTAATTTACCTCATGTCCTCTCATGACAGCAAGTGTCAGCTCGTCAGCACGCACTCAGCATAGAGAGCAGCTACTGTTACACAGTTAAACTGTAGATAAACTCAGCAGAAGAGATGGTAGGAAGACAACGAGAGTGACGGAGAGAGAGAGAGAGAGAGATGGAGAGAGAGAATGACCCAGTCAGGATGGATGTTCCATTGAAAGAGGCCTTGGATAAAGCAATCAGAGAGAACTCTCCCCCGACTCTGTCTTTTCTTATTCACACAATCTGAAAGATTTATGTGCTGAAAACTGCTGGGCTTAATTTTCAGGCCTTTAAAAATATATATATTCTTTGTTTCCTGTATTCGGTGAGATAGGCAGCTAGCTAAAGCTACGTCAGTGAAATCGAGTTCCGTCTCCTCCCGTTCCTTATTTATTTACTCGCTCTCTGCTCCTGCCGAGCCTTGTTTGTTTATTTGTTTGTTTATGAGTGCAGTCCCGGGGAGAAGGCCTTTCTTCCCTCTGTGAGTCAGGTTTGAGTATAGTGTGTACTCTGTCTTCTCTACGCGGTAACAGGATGGGGATCAGGATGATGTGGTGTGCTGAGTCAGTAACCCAGCAATATGCAGCGCTTGAATCTCTCCCACTGGGAGGAAATATCTTTAATAGAACCACAGGGTCATCATCATAGAATTAGAATACTAGTAATTGGATATATATGGTCATATATGGTCATCACCACCACATCAGCCATGATATCCACAATGATTTAGGTTTTAGATCCTTCAAGCATTAGCCTATTCATCACGTTCTTTTGGTTTACTTGGACTGTACCTACCCATTTCCTGTCTCACTTTTCTCTTCTGTTTGTTTTGTGTTTGTATTCTTTATTTCTTTGTGTCTCTGTCTTTCATCCATCATCATGACCAGTTTACAAGACATGGTGACAAAGTATCAGAAAAGAAGGAACAAAACGTGAGGAACTGGAGCTTGTGTTGTTTGACATTGTTTTAAATGCTATTTTGGAATAGTCTGATGCCCTTCACTGGAAAGGATGCAATATCAAGCAGCAGATCTATTGTCCATGTTCAAGCCATCTCATATAAGTTCAAGTTTATGACTTACGGCATAGTCCATATGTCACTTCATAAGGACTTAACTATGGGATACCATTCAACGAACAAGCTCAGTGATACTGCATCGTTATTCCAGGGCTCAGCTATTCCCCCATAGCCTAATTTGCTACACTCTTCATTGCATGAGGCCACATGCTGAACTGCATGAATGCCATTGACAACATGCTTTTCTAAACCAAGCATAAAACAACCCCTTCCCCAGAGTGTCTGTGTGTTCATTGAGTAACGCCTTAAACTGCGGTAACATATATAATATCTAACTGGCGTAGTAAGCATCCATCGCTGGGTAAGTGTCATGTGGTGTCCACCAGGGCTCAGTTCTTGAACTCCTACCTTTCCAGTGAGAACCCTACTTCCTTTCTCCCCTTGTGTTTGCTGTCCCAGCGTGTCCTCCGGGGGTTCTGTTGGACACCGCTGTGCCTTGTTTGAACAGCGTTCTTTGCCCAGAGGCTTCACGCCCGCTCTCAGGGCCTATTGAATATTTCAGAGCTTTGCTCTGGGGTGGATGTGAGATATGACTGTCTGCCTCTGACGACGGAAAGACGAATGGTGTGTTCCTCATGAATCTTTTACACTCACTATATAATGCAGAACCCTCAAATGTCTTACAAAAAGCTCTCTGCTCGTCTGGAAAGTGGCTCACATGCAGTGTTAACCTTTGGGTCTGGGCCATTCCAGTCCCATGTCCATGTGCCCTTACAGTAGTTACTGACGTTTCTGCTGTTCAACCCTTGTTAAGCAGTATTGTAAAGTGCTGCTTTTTCTTAAAGCAGAATGTGTTCTGAATGTTAAAGGTAGACTCTGCGATATGACGTTGATGCAGAAAGTAAACAGCATAGTGGGTCATTTTCCGCAACAACTAAGAGCGTTGAAGCGTGAGGCTCAACTTCTCCACTGTTTTGTTCCTTTGGATGCCACACTGTGAACAGAATGAAGCAAACCCATGCACAGCTACTGTATGTGACTGTCTGAAAGTCAAGTCTTGCATCTCGCTCATCTCAATATCTGTGGTGCTGCTCGTGGCAACGTCATTTAGCTGAGTCTACCTTTAATGATGGGCTTGTACAACACTTGCGTATTACAGCAGAGAATGTGGTGTTGGGAAGTTCGTCTTTTTAGGGAGTAATTGGATGAGAGACCCCAGCTGTTCTTTCCAGGGTTTTTGTTATTGAATCCTAACAATGTATTTTATGTTGTTCAGTACTAGGCAGTAATGGCAATAATAACTACTGATTTGATAACAAAGTTTTGTTGGATGGGCATGTATATAATACATAGAAATAACTGACAATTGACTGGCAGAAAGTTGAAAAACAAAAGAAGTTGCACACCTAGAATTACAGGTACGCTTTCAGAATATTGCCACAACAAAAGAGTCCCAAAAGTATTGCGCATTCAAAAGGCATCAGCTATCTTTACAGAGAACAAGGACTTTAACAACCGATGGTGCGCCATCCTAAACAAATGTTTAAGGCCGAATTGGATACTATAATTGTCTCCATCAAGGACATACTGTACCCTCCGCTGGAGAGTTCGACACCAGACACAACTGCACACTCAAAGAGACGACCAAAGCACTCCAAGAGGACCTTAAAGCAGCCAAGATCCACACATGCCAAAGGGATACACAGTCAACGCAGTCTACCACTGGCTGAACCCCAACCTGCGCCCGATTACCCAATAAAATCACATGTAAAATCACATATAAAATCACGTGTCACATGAGATGACGCTGGAGAGACGAAGCAGGTACGGGGAGTAAAACATTTAATAAATAACGGACATGGAACGAGACAGGTACAGCGTCAGCACACTAACACTAAAGACTAAAACAATACAAAGCAGCAGTGGGGAACAGAGCTGGGGACTGACAAATATAGGGGAGGAAATAAACAGGTGATAAGTGAGTCCAGGTGAGTCTAATAACCCTGATGCGGGTGACGAGGGAAGGCAGGTGTGCGTGATGGAAGGCAGGTGTGCATGATGCAGGGCAGGAGTGCGTGATGCAGGGCAGGAGTGCGTGAGGCAGGGCAACCTGGCGCCCTAAAGCGCCAATGGGAGGGAATAGGGGGAGCAGACGTGACAGTTAGGACTGTTTTGTGGCTCCTCTACTGAATACACATACTCAAGTGAAGAGGAAACACCAGCTGTTACTGCACATGGCCCCTCCCCCTCTGGCTCACAGTCCTCTTTTTTTAGGGGGACGCCATGGATCCATACAGAAAACCGTCTGTAGACCTTACCGACAACAGGACATGACAACATTCTCCACAACCAGACCACAGACGTCACTACCAAGAGCAACAACGCCATGAGGACCAGCCACCGCGCCCGGAGCCAGCAACGCAACAAATCCAAGTGGTGAATCTGTCAAGTAAGAGTTTAACTGCACCTCAGATCTCTGTATTATGAGCCTCCCGAGTGGCGCAGCGGTCTAAGGCACTGCATTGCATCGTCACTACAGACCCTGGTTCGATCCCAGGCTGTGTCACAGCTGGCCGTGACCGGGAGACCCATGAGGCAGAGCACAATTGGCCCAGCGTCGCCCAGGTTAGGGGAGGGTTTGGCCGGGATTTTCTTGTCTCATCGAAATCTAGCGACTTCTTCTGGCGGGCCTAGCTGGACAGTGTTTCCTCCGACACATTGGTGCGGCTGGCTACCAGGTTAAGCGAGCAGTGTGTCAAGAAGCAGTGCAGTTTGGCAGGGTCGTGTTTCGGAGGCGCTCAACCTTTGCCTCTCCTTAGTCCATAGGGCAATTGCAGTGATGGGACAAGACTGTAACTACCAATTGGATATAATGAAATTGGGGAGAAAAAGGGGTAAAAAAATTACAATAAAAAATGATCTCTGTATTGTCTAAAGAATTATCTTTTGTACCCACTAGCACATATGCCTTCAATATGCAGGTGGATCTCTTCAAATTCATACACACATTGCGGCTGAAACTGTTTTTTGAGAGATTGCAACCCCTCTTTTGCAATGTATTCAGACCTCCATCCACATTCGTCCCACATGGGCCAGCTGTGGACACGTACTACAGACTGGTGCGTAAAGACATAGCCAAACTAGAGACCTCTATTCCCTATGTCAGGAACAACTTTACAAGCCCTTAATGATCTCCAGATAATTAAGAATGATCTCCAGAATGAAAACTCTATAGTTACAGTGCATTCGGAAACTATTCAGACCGCTTGACTTCTTCCAAATTTTGTTACGTTACAGCCTTGTTTTAAAATGGATTCAATTAAAAAAATTCTCATTAATTAACACACAATACCCGATAATGACAAAGCAGAAACAGTCTTTTAGACACTTATTTTCATAAGTATTCAGACCCTTTGCTATGAGACTCGAAATTTAGCTCAGGTGCACCCTGTTTCCATTGATCATCCTTGAGATGTTTCTACAACTTGATTGTAGTCCACCTGTGGTAAATTCAATTGATTGGACATGATTTGGAAAGGCACACACCTGTCTATATAAGGTCCCACAGTTGACAGTGCATGTCAGAGCACAAACCAAGCCAAGAGGTCGAAGGAATTGTCCATAAAGCGCCGAGACTATTGAGGCACAGATCTGGGGAATTGTACCAAAAAAATATTTTTAGCATTGAAGGTCCCCAAGAACACAGTGGCCTCCATCATTCTTAAATGGAAGAAGTTTGGAACCGCCAAGACTCTTCCTATGGGTGAACCTTCCAGAAGGTTTACAGCACTCCACCAATCAGGCCTTTATGGGAGAGTATGGTAGACTAGTCAAGATCGAGAGAAAGATGAACAGAGCAAAGTACAGAGAATATCCTTGGTGAAAACCTGCTCCAGAGCACTCAGGACCTCAAACTGTGGTGAAGGTTCACCTTCCAACAGGACAACGACCCTAAGCACACAGCCAAGACAACGCAGGAGTGACTTCGGGACAAGTCTCTGAATGTCCTTGAATGGCCCAGCCAGAGCCGGGACTTGAACCTGATCGAACATCTCTGGAGAGATCTGAAAATACCTGTGCAGCAACGCTCCCCATCCAACCTGACAGAGCTTGAGAGGATCTGCAGAGAAGAATGGGAGAAACTCCCCAAATACAGGTGTGCCAAGCTTGTAGCGTCATACCCAAGAAGACTCGAGGCTGTAATCGCTGCCAAAGGTGCTTCAACAAAGTACGAGTAAAGGGTCTGAGTACCTATGTAAATGTGATATTTCATTTTTTTATTTGTAATACATTTGCAAAAATGTCTAAACCTGTTTTTGCTTTCTCATTATGGGGTATTGTGTGTAGATTGATGAGGGAAAAAACTATTTAATCCATTTTAGAATAAAGCTGTAACGTAACAAAATGTGGAAGAAGTCAAGGGGTCTGAATACTTTCTGAATGCACTGTATGCCTTCCCACCCATGGCTGCGCCCCTACCCAGTCAAGTGAAATCCATAAATTAGGGCCTAATGAATTTATTTAAACTGACTGATTTCCTCCTATGAACTGTAACTCAGTAAGATCTGAGCAATTGTTACATGTTGCGTTAATATTTTTGTTCATTATAAATTAACAATGTCAGGATGAAAGAAAGTAAAACAAAAACAAGCTGCGTCACAATCTCCCTTTTTAATCTGGTATTGGAGATCACAGCCACAGCATATGTGTCTGAATAGGTTTTGAACAGATGCGTATTGGATGGCATAGCGCCGACAGAGATGGTCGCCTCGCTTCGAGTTCTTAGGAAACTATGCAGTATTTTTTTTATTTTTTATGTATTATTTCTTACATTGTTACCCCAGGAAATCTTAAGTCTTATTCCATACAGCCGGAAAGAACTATTGGATATAAGATCAACGTCAACTTACCAACATTATGTCCAGGAATACGACTTTCCCAAAGCGCATGCTCTGTTCAGACCACCACCCAGGACAATGGAGCTAATTCTAGTAGGTGATCCAAAACAAAAGGGGCAGACAAAGCGGCCACCCATCCAGGCTCCGTAGACATGCACATCGCACACCGCTCCTGAATATTACTAGCCAATGTCCTGTCTCTTGACAACAAGGTAGATGAAATTCGAGCAAGGGTTGCCTTCCAGAGAGACATCAGAGATTGTAACATCCTCTGTTTCATGGAAACATGACTCTCTCGGGATATGTTGTCGGAATCGGTTCAGCCTACCGGGCTTCTCCATGCATCGCGCCGGCAAAGATAAACACCTCTGGGAAAAGGAAGAGCTGCGGTGTATGCTTTATGATTAACGACTCATGGTGTAATCATAACAACATACAGGAACTCAAGTCCTTCTGCTCACCTGATCTAGAATTCCTTACAATCACGTGCCGGCCATTTTACCTATCAAGAGAATTCTTGTCAGTTATAGTCACAGCTGTGTACATTCCCCCTCAAGCAGACACCAAGCCGGCCATCAAGGAACTTCACTGGACTATATGCAATCTGGAAACCATATATACTGAGGCTGCATTAATTGTAGCTGAGGATTTTAACAAAGCAAATTTGAGAACATGTCTACCTAAATTCTTCCAGTTATTGATTGCACTACCCGCATGCGCAATACCCTTGACCACTGCTACTCTGACTTCCGCGAAGCAATACAAAACCCCCCCGCCCTCCCTTCGGCAAATCTGACCACAACGCCATCTTGCTCCTTCTGTCTTATAGGCAGAAACTCAAACAGGATGTACCAGTGACGAGAATCATTCAACGCTGGTCCGACCAATCAGAAACCACACTTCAAGATTGTTTTGATCATTCGGACTGGAATATGTTCCGATCAGCCTCAGAGAACAACATCGACCTATACGCTGACTCGGTGAGTGCGTTTTATAAAGACTGTGACTATTAAAACCTACCCTAACAAGAAACCGTGGATAGATGGCAGCATCCAAGCAAAACTGAAAGCGCGATCCACCGCATTTAACCATGGAAAGAGGTCTGGGAATATGTCTGAATATAAACAGACTAGCTATTTCTTCCGCAAGGAAATCAAACAAGCGAAATGCCAGTACAGGGACAAGGTGGAGTCGCAATTTAACAGCTCAGACACGAGGTACGTGGCAGGGTCTACAGGAAATCACGGGCTGCAAAAAGAAATCTAGCCACGGCACCGACACCACTAACAAGGACTGCACCCCCCCACCCCCCCCCCCCCCTTAACAATCACAAGGCTGCTGGCACAGATGGCATCCCTAGCCGCGTCCTCAAAGCATGCGCAGACCAGCTGGCTGGTGTGTTTACGGACATATTCAATTGCTCCCTATCCCAGTCTGTTGGGATGCTGTTCATTGGCTACAGCTCAGAATTCAACACCATAGTACCCTCCAAGCTCATCATCAAGCTGGAGGCCCTGGGTCTCAACCCCGCCCTGTGCAACTGGGACCTGGACTTTCTGACGGGCCGCCCCCAGGTGGTGAAGGTAGGAAACAACATCTCCACTTCGCTGACCCTCAACACTGGGGCCCCACAAGGGTGCGTGCTCAGCCCCCTCCTGTACTCCCTGTTCACCCTCGACTGCTTGGCCATGCACGGTTCTAACTCAATCATCAAGTTTCCAGACGACACAATAGTAGTGGGCTTGATTACCAACAACGACGAGACAGCCTAAAGGGAGGAGGTGAGGCCACTCGGAGTGTGGTGTCAGGAAAACAACCTCTCACTCAAAGTCAACAAAGGAGATGATCGTGGACTTCAGGAAACAGCACCCCCCCCCCCCCCCCCCCCCCTCCTATCAACATCGAAGGGACAGCAGTGGAGAAGGTGGAACGTTTTAAGTTCGTCGGCGTACACATTACAGACAAACTGAATTAGTCCACTCACACAGACAGTGTGGTGAAGAAGGCGCAACAGCGCCTCTTCAACCTCAGGAGGCTGAAGGAATTTGGCTTGTCACCCAAAACCCTGACAAACTTTTACAGATGCACAATCGAGAGTATCCTGTCAGGCTGTATCACAGCCTTGTACGGCAACTGCACAGCCCACAACCGCAAGGCTCTCACAACTGATCACCGGGGGCAAACTACCTGCTCTCCATGACACCTACAGCATCCGATGTCACAGGAAGGCCAAAAAGATCATCAAGGACATCAACCACCCGAGCCACTGCCTTTTCACACCGCTACCATCCAGAAGGCAAGGTCAGTACAGGTGCATCAAGCTGGGGCCGAGAGACTGAAAAACAGCTTCTATCTCAAGGCCATCACTAACTCAGAGAGGCTGCTGCCTACATTGAGACCCAATCACTGGCCACTTTAATAAATGGATGACTAGTCACTTTATGCAATGCACTCCAAATAATGCCACTTTAATAATGTTTACATATCTTACATTACTCTAATCACATGGTATAAAGTACAGTATATACATCTATTGCACCTATATCGCTCATCCATATACTTACATGTACATATTCTCATTCACCCCTTTAGATTTGTGTGTATGAGATAGTTGTTAGGGGAATTGTTAGATTACTTGTTAGATATTACTGTTAGATATTATTGTTAGATATTACTGCACTGTCGGAACTAGAAGCACAAGCATTTTGCTACACTCGCATTAACATCTGCTAACCATGTGTATGTGACAAATAAAAGTTGATTTGATTTGATGCCTGGCTGGCTGGCTGTGTTGAACCCCCATAGGGAGCTGCTGTCTAGGCTGAGCTGCCTAATAAAAGCCCAAATGCTCTTAACATCAACACAGACGCTTGTAAGACTCAGGGACATCAAGGAGGAGCAGGGCGGAGGAAGCAGAAGAGGATCCATAGGAGCTAATGATGAATGTAATAGTGTGTAACAGAGATGTACAACCAATGGAGGCAGATTGTCACAGACAATTAATGTCTCCCTCCACACGCTGTGTTTGTTTGCCTCCCCTGGGCTCTCGGCACGGCTTAACTAATGGTATGGCGGTCAAGGATATAAATCGTGTGTGACACCATGTGTGAAGCGCTCGATTATAAAGGGTCCGTCATCCCGTCGGTTTGTTTTGGCCCCGGCCCGGGGGAAGGAAGGCCTCTGTGATCTGAATGCATCACCTCCATTTACCCACTGGCTCCTCCTTGGACAAAATGCACAAGGGGAAAGAGAAGCACATCCTTCAAGTCGTGGACAGGTCTCCTTCACCCCCCAAAAACATTTGAATCTAAACAGGATTGTACTTGTATAAATGAATAAAAAATTAGTGCTTAAGGAAATTCTCTCCTTGAATTAATGCATTTTTGACTATTTTGTACAGAGGTTTTTTGACATTGATTTTGCATAATGACAGCTAATGTAATTTTCCCCTGGTGATGTAATCAGGGTCAAGAGAAAAAAATACCAGCCTTCCCCAAAAAAAGATTCTTAAACAATTTAGGTTTTTCGATTTTTTTCTTTCTTTAAAGCAACATCAGTGCTCTTAGTATTCCTGGGGCGGCGATAGTTCTTCTAAGCAGTATGTTGGCAGATAAGTGAATGGATAAAAGACAAATCTTAAGAGGCTGGGGAGGAGTTGACTCGCAAAGCCCAACAAAGACACAAATAGAAGAGATGTTTCTATATATATATATATACAGTGGGGCAAAAAAGTATTTAGTCAGCCACCAATTGTGCAAGTTCTCCCACTTAAAAAGATGAGAGAGTCCTGTAATTTTCATCATAGGTACACTTCAACTATGACAAAATGAGAAGAAAAAAAATCCAGAAAATCACATTGTAGGATTTTTTATGAATTTATTTGCAAAGTATGGTGGGAGAACTTGCACAATTGGTGGCTGACTAAATACTTTTTTGCCCCACTGTATATTTTTTTGTTTTATCTCGGAGGAGAGGAGATGAGTTAACAGCCATGCAATTGTCTGCACCGGTTAGCTAACTTTAGCTTGTTTTTTCCCAGGTCTCCTTCATTCTTTCTTTGCCCCCATATTGACAAGGCCTCTGTGCCAAAGCCATCCGCTCACTCTGTCACAATAACAATTCTCACTGAACGTCCCCACATTGTCAAATAGGCCAGGCATGACCTGCAAAGTTAATTACAGCTTCCCTCCTAGAGAAATGCTTTTATCTCGACTCCCAACCTTCTCCTTCCCTTATAAACACTGCCATCTTAGTGCCTAGTATTTGAAGTTATTGTACAGTTTAAAACAGAGCTGCCTAGTTATGACCATTCTACGATCAGGGGATGCTTTTGTATCTCTGCCTCTTAACGATTTTAATTGTAGCTACTGTATGTGCTGGTGGGTCTTGTGCAGTATACGTCCTGAAAAAGCTATTTTCTCTCTACTCCACAGCAAGATAAGAGGTTTTTAAAAGCAGATGTGGAGATTTTGAACCACCCCCGATCGATGTCTCAGTTTTATTATTAAGCTGTAACACCTTAATTTCGCAGCACCACATGAGCATTGGGCTCTGACGGCACTTAATGAGTGTCATGCTCTTTTCAACCGTGTCAAATTTCTGACAACCCTCCATTTCTCCTCACGCTTCGCAGTAGGCTGTCGACGCCATAATGATAATTTAGAGAGAAAACAGCTCAGCACCCAAGCTGTGCACCAAATCATTTTGTCAAGAGCTCAACCGCAACTTTGGGGGCTGTGGAGGGAATAGATAAGTGGGTGAGATGAAAGTGAAAATCCCTACGTTTTGTGCCCATTCTCTTCAGTTTCCACTTCATCTCATTCCTGGTCTCTCTCCTTGTGCTCCACCTTAACTTGAGTGGCTTTGGATCAGAGTGAAAGGAATTGAGTCCTCTTTGGGGGACAAACTGTGCCCCATTGCCAGCTAACCACAGGGCCACAGTGATAACACTCCTAACAGTGACAACAAGTGCGGCGATGTGTGTGTTTCCTAGAGCTCCCGTGGTCTAGTGCATGTGGTTTTCTATTGTCTTCTCTCCTAATTCAATTATGTGGTCCTCCTTGGTTGCCTCACTAACTTCCAATACTACAGAATCCTTCTCCCCCCCTCTCCTTCTCTCTTCAACTTCACCCCATCCCTCTCTCACCCCTCCCTCCATCTCCTCTCCCTCTTCCTCTTTATACATTTTCTCCATCACTCTTTCAGCTCTTCCCCACCTCTCTTTTCCTCTACTCCCACCCTGTCCTCCCACTGATGTTGTGTTTTGTCGTCCCCCCCCCCCCCCCCCCCCCCCCCCCCCACACACACAGTGAGGGAGACTCATCTGACTTGGAGATTGAAGACTGTGTGGACGGGGTCAAGTCCTGGCTGTCCAAAAACAAGGGATCTACCAAGAACCTCTCAGATGACGGCAGCCTCAAGAGCTCCAGGTCAGTATGGCACATCTTCACCACTAAGGTCCTGTCTTCACCACTAAGGTCCTGTCTTCACCACTAAGGTCCTGTCTTCACCACTATGGTCCTGTCTTCACCACTATGGTCCTGTCTTCACCACTATGGTCCTGTCTTCACCACTATGGTCCTGTCTTCACCACTATGGTCCTGTCTTCACCACTATGGTCCTGTCTTCACCACTATGGTCCTGTCTTCACCACTATGGTTCCTGTCTTCACCACTATGGTCCTGTCTTCACCACTAAGGTCCTGTCTTCACGACTAAGGTCCTGTCTTCACCACTAAGGTCCTGTCGGTCCTGTCTTCACCACTAAGGTCCTGTCTTCACCACTAAGGTCCTGTCTTCACCACTATGGTCCTGTCTTCACCACTATGGTCCTGTCTTCACCACTATGGTCCTGTCTTCACCACTATGGTCCTGTCTTCACCACTATGGTCCTGTCTTCACCACTATGGTCCTGTCTTCACCACTAAGGTCCTGTCTTCACCACTAAGGTCCTGTCTTCACCACTAAGGTCCTGTCTTCACCACTAAGGTCCTGTCTTCACCACTAAGGTCCTGTCTTCACCACTAAGGTCCTGTCTTCACCACTAAGGTCCTGTCTTCACCACTAAGGTCCTGTCTTCACCACTAAGGTCCTGTCTTCACCACTAAGGTCCTGTCTTCACCACTAAGGTCCTGTCTTCACCACTAAGGTCCTGTCTTCACCACTATGGTCCTGTCTTCACCACTATGGTCCTGTCTTCACCACTATGGTCCTGTCTTCACCACTATGGTCCTGTCTTCACCACTATGGTCCTGTCTTCACCACTATGGTCCTGTCTTTACCACTATGGTCCTGTCTTCACCACTAAGGTCCTGTCTTCACCACTGCTTCTTTACCACACACGCACATTCCCCCTGCTTACAGAGCAGCCCAAACTGGTTTTAGTGTCCAGTCCCCCCCTATCAGGATGTTGACGTCGTCCAGCCTAGCACTTAGCTCCCAATGCAGATAAAACAATTAGACTGGAACACTTGGCTAGACATAGGGAGGTGTTATTATTATTATTACTGGTGTTTCCTCCAGCCTCTTTGTCTTTTATTGTCACTGCCTTGATGACAGTCGCCTCCCTGGCAGTTTTATCGACATGCCCAGTGGCCAGCTGGCATGCATACCTACACCCCTCCTCTTTCCCCCCTCCTCTTCCTCGCTCTCCCGTTCTCCCCTCTCCCTGAGATTAATGGATGTGTCTGACAGCTTCGATTGCCCTAGATTTGTCTGTCCCACACCCCCACTTCAGCTGCTCACAACTTTGAAATACTTGTAAGAGTTTTTAAATCTCTCGTAACTGTGTGTCCCCACAGACATCTTCCCTTCCTTCAGGAGAGCTCAGTTCCTTGATCTCAGTTCTGTGTGTTGGTTAAGACGGAAACACACACAAGTGTGAAGTGTGTGTCCAGCTCTCTTGCTGAATCACTCAACATATTTAACCACAATGAGATGCTTGACTATAATTATTTCTAACATTTACAAACATGAAATTCAAATGAATACCCCCCCCCCTACTAAACTAGTTCAAAACAGAGACTTTGATTTTGCATAAAGGAATTGATTTGAACAAGACATTTTGTTTGAGGGTATTTCTCGAGTCAGTACATATCTTAAATTTGTATCTTGTGCATCTGTTTTTTTTCTGTGTTGAAGTTGTGAATTCAAACAGACATTCTCTACCCCACATTAGTTTGAATCATTGTTATATCTACTTGTCTTTACTTTCTTCCTGCTAAGTTCAATATATGCTCATCTTATTCCTGTTTATTCCTATCATTCATCTCTCCTTTTTAAGTTTGTAATTCATCTATCATTATTTCTCTCTTCCTCCTCTTCCACTTCCTCCATCTACTTCAACTTTTTTCTGTCCTGCCACTCCTCCCTCCCTCCCTCTTTCTAGATTTGCCGTAAACGTAGACGCAAAGGAAGGGAAAGAGTGGAAAGAGGGTAAGGAATGGAAAGAGTTTAACAAAGAGGGCAAAGAGAAAGAGGTAGATCAGAGCAGGCCAGTGTCTGTGATGAGTTCCCTGAGCTACAGGAAGCGCTCCAACATCAATGACTCCATCGGAGGTAAAGGGGACGACAGCTCCCTCTTCAGTTCCCTCAAGAAGGAACAGGACTCTCAGGAGTCTATCACCTCCTTCCGTAAGGCCAAGCCCAAATGCTCATCACCCCAGGGTGACTCCTACTCAGTCAGCTCCAGCTCCTGGAGGAAGTCCCAGCAGACTGGGAATGATGATGACCGTGGCTCAGTTATCTCCCAGGCCTACACTGAAGCCACCAGCAGGGCTAGGAAGGGCATGGACAGCCGCTGGGGAGACTTCGACAAAGAGTCCACTGTGTCCTCCATGGCCCCCAGCCGGGCCTGCGTTGCCACCACGCGCTGTGGCCTGAGCCCAGCGGACGACACCAAGTCGACCATCAGCCTGGGTATGTCCAGTCCCCTGAGCCGCCGCAGCACTTCCGCACACCGTACGGACGAGTCATATGGAAGAAGTGGTCGCTGCCCCAGCAGCCCCTCTCTTAGTCGTCGTTCTGGGGGCAGGAGCCCTGGCAGCGTAAGCCGTGCTGACTCACGCATATCTGACTTCCGCAGCTGCCGCCTCAGCGAGTTTGATGACATGGAGGACGGGCACAGCGTGGCCTTCACTGAGCGCTCCTCGGCCTACAGCCCCCACTCCTCCTCGGGACGCAGCCTGTCCATGCCCCCGCCACCCGCCCGCTCCTACAGAGATGATGACGAGCTCCCTGACACCTCGGACATCAAGCCGGCCACCGTCAGCCACCGCAATTACCTGGACCCCGACCTGGAGAAGGCCATCAACGAGGTGCTCAACTTCAAACCCATCAAGTTCAAACGCACCAGCCTGGAAGACTCAGAGGCCGAGGCAGGGAGGAAAGAGGACGACACAGAGGACAACAGGAAGAGTGTGCTTAGCGTTAGGGGGAGAGGCGACAGGGAGGCGGACAGCGGGCGCAGCACCAGCAGTCTGAGACGCTCAGCGTCGGCCGTGGATTGTAGGAGGTCCTCCAGCAGTATGAGCAGCCGCAGCCGCAGCCACAGTGGAAAGAAGAGCAAAGGCAAGAAGAAGAAGAAGAAGAGGAGCCACAGCTCCGAGTCAGACGGCTCCGATGATGACCGCTGCAGCAAGAAGGGCAGCTCCAAGAACAAAGGCAAGAAGTCCAAAAAGATGTCCAAAAAGGAGTCCTCTTCTTCATCCTCATCCTTGGATTCAGAGTCTGACTCAGAGTCTAGCTCCAGCTCTGGTGCTTCTACCATCTCCTACAAAAGCTCCAACAGTGTGAAGAGAGCCCCTGGCCGCCAGGCCTCTAGCCCAGAGGGGGAGAGGGAGGCGGGAACGCCTGCTGAAGGGCAGCTCCTTCCTAACAAGAAGGAGGAGAAGAATAGGAAGAAGAAAGTGGACAACCTGATGATGAAGTATCTGTACAGACCGGACAGTGACTGAGGCTGGCAGTAGGTGATGCCTGTTGCCTGGTGTGGAGTGTAGGAGTGTGTCCACTGCATGGTGTTGTGGTCTAACCACAGAGAGAGGTTGCTCAGTCAATCCTCTCCTGAGTACAATATAATATAACCTAAATATCCAGTCACCTTTGCATAACTTTGACTTACTTGACCTATTCCTGTTAGTGCTTCAACAGTGCATCATCATTACTGTAGAGATGTACAATTTCACTTGGCTCATCTTAAGACATTTTTGTTTTCTATTTACACTCTCAATTCCTAAATACTAATTGAGGTCCTTAATTCACGAGAGCTCATCAGAAAGCAATTTGAATTTGCATCTCTTCAATGGCAATCATTGTGACATTGCTTTGCACTGCTGTAATTCAGAGAGGGGGTGGGGGTGAGGGAGAGAGATAAGCGTGTTGTGGATGCATTACAATGCCGATTAGCCTAGCAGCAGGGGCTTAGATCGGAGGAAAAGACAAAGCTGACTTGGGTGTAGCCGTAGTGCTGCTCACTAGTTCTCCACCCAAACGTCAGCCTGATTTATGGCCCCGGAAATAAGAAAATACCAGGGGTTGTCAATTAAGACGGCCACCATAGATTTCCCCTGCAGCCCCATTAACTCTGGCCGTAATTAGACCCACTGCATCGATTTACACAAGCAGCAAGTTCTTTTTAGATGCCCGATTGACAGTAATTAACACTAGGTTTGCATTATTTAAGCAGGCCTGCATGTTAAATCCTGTTCAGACTAGCAATAGCGGTAGGCTGCAGGAAGACTATCTAATGACAGAGAGAGGGTACTGAAGCCAGCCAGTGCACTGTAGGTGTGCCATTCTTCTGTTTTTGGAGAGGAAGCCACAGCGCATAGCAGATTCATTCAACCACAAACCAGAACCAGAATCCATCACATTCTCTCAGTATAATACGTTTTTTTGTTAAAAAAAATGGTATACAAATGGACCTACTTTAGTTTTATGACTAAAGCTACGGTAGTATGCATCCGTGCATGTGTTTGTGTACATTTTATAATGTCTAACATTACATAAAGGATAAGAACATTGGATCGATGTTTGGTAATGATCGT
>NC_143045.1:24822500-24837500 GCF_057628025.1 Oncorhynchus mykiss | reverse complement strand
GAAGAATTTCATGAAGCCCAACAACCTTGGGAAAAACACTAATTACCTCAATACAATGTAACGTCCACTTGATGTGGACGATTCGCTCTACCAGCTTGTTTATTCAGAATTCAGTCATTCCTGCAATAGCACATGTTGTGCTTGTTTGGTTTAAATACATTTCTGGCAAGACTGGTGCAAGGGAGGCCCAATGTGTGTAGATGTCTCTCTCTCTCTCTATTGCCACACATGCTGTCCTTCTCACCCCACACTCTCCAAGCAGAAAGAGGAAAAAGAGGAGATTGTAAACTGTGTATGTCTCCAACATGCCATGAAAAGATGACAAACAGTGGTGTTGTAAAGTGTAGCTATACTGAGAGGTGATTCCTCATCCCATCAGCCTGTTCCATATCCCCCTCACACCCTGACCCTGGAATAACCATACGCCAATGTTTCTGTTTACCATTTGCCAGAGATGGAGAGAACAAGAGAAAGAAAGAGGGAGAAAAGGCCCCGGCCATATTGATCGGCTTCCACATGTATTGAAACCAGATATAGATTTGTCTTTTTTTTCAAATGGGAAAAAGTGCATTGTCCGACTGAAGGAGATTTCTTTGGGGATTTGGCGAGAGAGGAGTCGAAATGAGCATCCGGTGTAGTGATGTCTCCTGCGGATTCTGTATAGGGCTCTGGTAATTGAATTTAGCGAGCGGGCCTCAGATATGCTCTGTCCAAGAGTTTTGGCCAGATAGGTTTGTGTGCAGGCAGGCCTCAACTCTAAAACGCTGAAATCACCTTTATATTTCTGTTTAGAAAACAGTATTAACGTCTCAAAACGCAGCAGCAGGCTCAACAACAAACGTTCTGGACTTACCATGTGAACTGATTTGAATGGTTAGTTCTAGTGCAGAGCTTTCCTCTATCCTACACTCTTAGAAAAAAGGTACTATCTAAAACCTAAAAGGGCTTCACAGCTGTCCGCATAGAAGAACCCTTTGAAGAACCCTTACTTGTTAAAGGTAGAACCTCTCTGGTTCCAAGTACTGTAAGGAACGACGCTGCAGAAGAGAAGCGGGTACGGGAAGTTGACATTTAATTAGGAACGGACATGCAACAGTTCAGGAACAGCGTGACAACTGGGAAACACTAAGATAAACGACAATCAATGCAGCAGCGGAGGACAGAGCTGGGGACAGAGCTGGGAACAGAGCTGGGAACAGAGCTGGGGACAGACCTGGGGACAGAGCTGGGAACAGAGCTGGGAACAGAGCTGGAAACAGAGCTGGGGACAGACCTGGGGACAGAGCTGGGGACAGAGCTGGGAACAGACCTGGGAACAGACCTGGGGACAGAGCTGGGGACAGAGCTGGGGACAGAGCTGGGAACAGACCTGGGGACAGAGCTGGGGACAGAGCTGGGAACAGACCTGGGGACAGAGCTGGGGACAGAGCTGGGAACAGACCTGGGGACAGAGCTGGGAACAGAGCTGGGAACAGAGCTGGGGACAGAGCTGGGAACAGACCTGGGGACAGAGCTGGGGACAGAGCTGGGAACAGAGCTGGGGACAGAGCTGGGAACAGACCTGGGAACAGACCTGGGGACAGAGCTGGGAACAGAGCTGGGAACAGAGCTGGGAACAGACCTGGGGACAGAGCTGGGGACAGAGCTGGGAACAGAGCTGGGAACAGAGCTTGGAACAGAGCTGGGAACAGACCTGGGGACAGAGCTGGGGACAGAGCTGGGGACAGAGCTGGGGACAGAGCTGGGAACAGAGCTGGGGACAGAGCTGGGGACAGAGCTGGGAACAGACCTGGGGACAGAGCTGGGGACAGAGCTGGGGACAGAGCTGTGGACATAGCTGGGGAACTGACACATATAGGAGAGGTAATAAATAAGTGATTGAGTCCAGGTGAGTCCAATATCGCTGATGCGCGTGACGAGGGAAGGCAGGTGTGTGTAATGATGGTGGCAGGGGTGCGTAATGCAGGGCAGTCTGAGCCAGGGGGGAAGATTGGGAGCAGGTGAAACAAGGTGAGACAAGTGCAAGCATTTTGGGTTCTACCTGGAACAAAAAAGGGTTCTCCTATGGGGGCAGCCGAAGAATCCTTTTGGAAACTTTTTTTCTAAGCGTGTACTTATTACTATCCAGGCTGACTGTTTTTTAAATGAAGAGTCAAAACTATGAGTCAATGGTTTCCTTTTTACTGTTTTGGCTCTACAGTATTTAAGAAACATCTGCATATCTCTCTATGAATCATCCTGTAATTCATATTTCTTGTGTCCAACTGGGTATGTGTGTTCATGTGTACATGCATTTGTGTGTGTATGTGAATGTGTGTGTTTATTAACTGAACCACACTCCACTCCTTTGCTCCTCTCACTCTCTCTGCTCCTCTCCCTCTCCCTCTCTCTGCTCCACTCCCTCTCTCTGCTCATTTCCCTCTCTATGCTCCTCTCCCTCTCCTCGTCTCCTCTCCCTCTCCTCTGCTCCTCTCACTCTCTCTGCTCCTCTCCCTCTCCTCTGCTCCTCTCCCTCTCTCTGCTCCACTCCCTCTCTCTGCTCCTCTCCCTCTCCTTTGCTCCTCTCATTCTCCAATGCTCCTCTCCATCTCCTCTGCTCCTCTCCCTCTCTCTGCTCCTCTCCCCCCTCTCCTCCTCTCCCTCTCTCTACTCCTCTCCCTCTCTCTGCTCCTCTCACACTCCACTGTTCCTCTCCCTCTTCTCTGCTCCTCTCCCTCTCTCTGCTCTTCTCCCTCTCCTCTGCTCCTCTCACACTCCTCTGCTCCTCTCACACTCCTCTGCTCCTCTCCCTCTCTGCTCCTCTCCCTCTCCTCTACTCCTCTCAAAATCCTCTGCTCATCTCCTCTGCTCCTCTCACACTCCTCTGCTCCTCTCCCTCTCTGCTCCTCTCCCTCTCTCTGCTCCTCTCCCTCTCTTCTGCTCCTCTCCCTCTCTCTGCTCCACTCCCTCTCATCTGCTCCTCTCACTGTCCACTGCTCCTCTCCCTCTCCTCTGCTCCTCTCACTCTCCTCTGCTCCTCTCACACTCCACTGCTCCTCTCCCTCTTCTCTGCTCCTCTCCCTCTCTCTGCTCCTCTCCCTCCCTCTCTCTGCTCCTCTCCCTCTCCTCTGCTCCTCTCACTCTCCTCTGCTCCTCTCACACTCCACTGCTCCTCTCACACTCCTCTGCTCCTCTCCTCTGCTCCTCTCCCTCTCTCTGCTCCTCTCCCTCTCTCTGCTCCACTCCCTCTCATCTGCTCCTCTCACTGTCCACTGCTCCTCTCCCTCTCCTCTGCTCCTCTCACTCTCCTCTGCTCCTCTCACACTCCACTGCTCCTCTCCCTCTCTCCTGCTCCTCTCCCTCTCTCTGATCCTCTCCCTCCCTCTCTCTGCTCCTCTCCCTCTCCTCTGCTCCTCTCACTATCATCTGCTCCTCTCCATCTCTATGCTCCTCTCCCTCTCCTCTGCTCCTCTCACACTCCTCTGCTCCTCTACTCTGCTCCTCTCTCTCTCTGCTCCTCTCCCTCTCTCTGTTCCTCTCCCTCTCTTTTGCTCCTCTCACACTCCTCTGCTCCTCTCCTCTGCTCCTCTCCCTCTCTCTGCTCCTCTTCCTCTCTCTAATCCTCTCCATCTCTCTGCTCCTCTCCCTCTTCTCTGCTATTCTCCCTCTCTCTGCTCCTCTCCCTCTTCTCTGCTCCTCTCACTATCATCTGCTCCTCTCCATCTCTATGCTCCTCTCCCTCTCCTCTGCTCCTCTCACACTCCTCTGCTCCTCTACTCTGCTCCTCTCTCTCTCTGCTCCTCTCCCTCTCTCTGTTCCTCTCCCTCTCTTTTGCTCCTCTCACACTCCTCTGCTCCTCTCCTCTGCTCCTCTCCCTCTCTCTGCTCCTCTTCCTCTCTCTAATCCTCTCCATCTCTCTGCTCCTCTCCCTCTTCTCTGCTATTCTCCCTCTCTCTGCTCCTCTCCCTCTTCTCTGCTCCTCTCCCTCTCCTCTGCTCCACTCCCTCTCTCTGCTCCTCTCCCCCTCCTCTGCTACTCTCATTCTCCACTGCTCCTCTCCATCTCCTCTGCTCCTCTCCCTCTCTCTGCTCCTCTCCCTCCCTCTGCTCCTCTCCCTCTCTCTGCTCCTCTCACTCTCCTCTGCTCCTCTCACTCTCCTCTGCTCCTCTCCCTCTCTTTGCCCCTCTCACACTCCACTGCTCCTCTCCCTCTTCTCTGCTCCTCTCCCTCTCTCTGCTCCTCTCCCTCTTTCTGCTCCTCTGCCTCTCCTCTGCTCCTCTCACTCTCCTCTGCTCCTCTCCATCTCTCTGCTCCTCTCCCTCTCCTCTGCTCCTCTCTCACTCCTCTGCTCCTCTCATACTCCTCTGCTCCTCTCCCTCTCTGCTCCTCTCCCTCTCCTCTGCTCCTCTCTCACTCCTCTGCTCCTCTCATACTCCTCTGCTCCTCTCCCTCTCTGCTCCTCTCCATCTCTCTGCTCCTCTCCCTCTCCTCTGCTACTCTCACACTCCTCTGCTACTCTCACACTTCTCTGTCCCTCTCCCTCTCTGCTCCTCTCCGTCTCCTCTGCTCCTCTCACACTCCTCTGCTCCTCTCTCCCTCTGCTCCTCTCACACTCCTCTGCTCCTCTCCTCTGCTCCTCTCTCTCTCTGCTCCTCTCCCATTCTCTGCTCCTCTCCCTGTCCTCTGCTCCTCTCACTCTCCTCTGCTCCTCTCCATCTCTCTGCTCCTCTCCCTCTCCTCTGCTACTCTCACACTCCTCTGCTACTCTCACACTTCTCTGTCCCTCTCTCTCTCTGCTCCTCTCCCATTCTCTGCTCCTCTCCCTCTCCTCTGCTCCTCTCACTCTCCTCTGCTCCTCTCCCTCCCTCTGCTCCTCTCCCTCTCTCTGCTCCTCTCACTCTCCTCTGCTCCTCTCACTCTCCTCTGCTCCTCTCCCTCTTTATGCTCCTCTCACACTCCACTGCTCATCTCCCTCTTCTCTGCTCCTATCCCTCTCTCTGCTCCTCTCCCTCTCCTCTGCTCCTCTCACACTCCTCTGCTCCTCTCACACTCCTCTGCTCCTCTCCCTCTCTGCTCCTCTCCCTCTCCTATGCTTCTCTCCCTCTCCTCTGCTCCTCTCACACTCCTCTGTTCCTCTCCTCTGCTCCTCTCTCTTTCTGCTCCTCTCCTCTCCTCTGCTCCTCTCCCTCTCCTCTGCTCCTCTCCCTCTCCTCTGCTCCCCTCCATCTCCTCTCCTCTGCTCCTCTCCCTCTCCTCTGCTCCCCTCTCTCTCCTCTGCCCCTCTCTCTCTCTCCTCTGCTCCTCTCTCACTCCTCTGCTCCTTTCCCTCTCTCCTGCTCCTCTCTCCTCTCTCTCTTCTCTGCTCCTTTCTCACTCCACTGCTACTCTCCCTCTTCTCTGCTCCTCTCCCTCTCTCTGCTCCTCTCCCTCTTTCTGCTCCTCTGCCTCTCCTCTGCTCCTCTCACTCTCCTCTGCTCCTCTCCATCTCTCTGCTCCTCTCCCTCTCCTCTGCTCCTCTCTCACTCCTCTGCTCCTCTCATACTCCTCTGCTCCTCTCCCTCTCTGCTCCTCTCCATCTCTCTGCTCCTCTCCCTCTCCTCTGCTACTCTCACACTCCTCTGCTACTCTCACACTTCTCTGTCCCTCTCCCTCTCTGCTCCTCTCCGTCTCCTCTGCTCCTCTCACACTCCTCTGCTCCTCTCTCCCTCTGCTCCTCTCACACTCCTCTGCTCCTCTCCTCTGCTCCTCTCTCTCTCTGCTCCTCTCCCATTCTCTGCTCCTCTCCCTCTCCTCTGCTCCTCTCACTCTCCTCTGCTCCTCTCCATCTCTCTGCTCCTCTCCCTCTCCTCTGCTACTCTCACACTCCTCTGCTACTCTCACACTTCTCTGTCCCTCTCTCTCTCTGCTCCTCTCCCATTCTCTGCTCCTCTCCCTCTCCTCTGCTCCTCTCACTCTCCTCTGCTCCTCTCCCTCCCTCTGCTCCTCTCCCTCTCTCTGCTCCTCTCACTCTCCTCTGCTCCTCTCACTCTCCTCTGCTCCTCTCCCTCTTTATGCTCCTCTCACAGTCCACTGCTCATCTCCCTCTTCTCTGCTCCTATCCCTCTCTCTGCTCCTCTCCCTCTCCTCTGCTCCTCTCACACTCCTCTGCTCCTCTCACACTCCTCTGCTCCTCTCCCTCTCTGCTCCTCTCCCTCTCCTATGCTTCTCTCCCTCTCCTCTGCTCCTCTCACACTCCTCTGTTCCTCTCCTCTGCTCCTCTCTCTTTCTGCTCCTCTCCTCTCCTCTGCTCCTCTCCCTCTCCTCTGCTCCTCTCCCTCTCCTCTGCTCCCCTCCATCTCCTCTCCTCTGCTCCTCTCCCTCTCCTCTGCTCCCCTCTCTCTCCTCTGCCCCTCTCTCTCTCTCCTCTGCTCCTCTCTCACTCCTCTGCTCCTTTCCCTCTCTCCTGCTCCTCTCTCCTCTCTCTCTTCTCTGCTCCTTTCTCACTCCTCTGCTCCTATCCCTCTCTCTGCTCCTCTCCCTCTCCTCTGCTCCTCTCCCTCTCCTCTGCTCCTCTCCCTCCCTCTGCTCCTCTCCCTCTCTCTGCTCCTCTCACTCTCCTCTGCTCCTCTCACTCTCCTCTGCTCCTCTCCCTCTTTATGCTCCTCTCACACTCCACTGCTCATCTCCCTCTTCTCTGCTCCTATCCCTCTCTCTGCTCCTCTCCCTCTCCTCTGCTCCTCTCACACTCCTCTGCTCCTCTCCCTCTCTGCTCCTCTCCCTCTCCTATGCTTCTCTCCCTCTCCTCTGCTCCTCTCACACTCCTCTGCTCCTCTCCTCTGCTCCTCTCTCTCTCTGCTCCTCTCCTCTCCTCTGCTCCTCTCCCTCTCCTCTGCTCCTCTCCATCTCCTCTGCTCCTCTCCCTCTCCTCTGCTCCTTGTCCCTGTCACTGCCTCTGGATGAGTCCCCCCACGTCCACAAGGTGAGCTGGGCTGCATGTGCTCCCTGTTTCACATTCAGGGGGCGTCCGTCCATTCTCCCGCCCGCTCTCCCACTCAATTTGCAATTAAGACCGCATTTAGACCACTGAAGCCTGAAGGCAGGTGGGTGTCCGCCGAAGGAACATGTTGCCTAGCAACTAGGGGACAGAGCCCAAGCACGCACCTGAGCGGCAGGGGGCAGTGTGGAGATAGAGAAAGAGAGAGTAATTAAGAGAGAGCGAGTGAAAGGGAGAAAGAGAGGGAGGGAGAGAGAGCCTTGCCAATACAAGGCAGAGCCACCAGGTCTTAGGGTCCCCTTCCACGGTCCACCACTACTCCTCTCCACTGCTCTGGGGCTAGCCTCTCCCCTCCTTCTCTCTGCACAACTCCCAGAGGCCACGGCCCAGTGTTATCCCTCTGATCTCCAGGGAGCTGGATCACTGTCTGTTTGTGTATGTGCGTGCGTGTGAGAGAGCGAGAGTGAGAGAGAGAGAGAGAGAGAGAGAGAGAGAACTAAGCTGCACTTCCTATCCTCCTGCCAAACGTATGATAATATTATAGGCACATATTTCCCTCAGATTACACAGACCCACAAGGAATTCTAAAACAAACCCGATTTTGATAAACTCCCATATCTACTGGGTGAAATACTACAGTGTGTAATCACAGCAGCAAGATTTGTGACCTGTTGCCACAAGAAAAGGGCAACCAGTGTAAATACACCATTGTAAATACAACCCATATTTATGTTTATTTATTTTCCTTTTTGAACTTTAACTATTTGCACATAATTGAAACACTGTATTTAAACATAATAAGACATTTAAAATGTCTTTATTCTTTTTGAACTTCTGTGAGTGTAATGTTTACTGTTAATTTTTTATTGTTTATTTCACTTTGGTTTATTATCTATTTCACTTGCTTTGGCAATGTTAGCATAAGTTTCCCATGCCAATAAAGCCCCTTAAATTGAATTGCATTGAGAGAGAGAGACAGAGGCAGAGAGGCAGGCAGGCCACTGATCTAATCTGTTCAATGGGATTCAGTGCGGACTCCCTATAGGCCTGCCTCTCCCCAAGCTGATCACACCCTTCCAAAGAGAAAGAGAGAGGGGAACATAGAACAGAGGGCTATGTGGAAACAATGACCCCTCATATCTGGGGGCTATGCAGGCCATGGGGTTGATGGCTTGTGGTTTCGATTTGCTCTAAGTTTGGACTATTGTGTCATCTAGCAAGGAATTCACTCTACTGATTGATAACGTACCATTGTCATGTCCATTGTGGTTTAAACAGGCTTGGTCAAAGTGTTCATTTGTACGTTTCTGGCATCACCACTGTTGGATTGGAAATGTAAACAAGTCACTTGAGATCGCGATAATCGACGTTCGTCTAGGTCCCCAGGACGTCAGGAAATGCCTTCAAAACTGGCCACTAGGGGCAACGGTGAGCGTTATTACCATCAAATAGGCTTGATAGGGCATGGCGGGGGATGGGCGTAAACCGCAAGCTCCGCCTTATTGTTTATATCCTATCCTATCCCAAACCATAACCCTTACCTTAAACATTCAGAATGAATGCCTAAACATAATGATTTAACCCTATCCTAAACCATAACCCTTACCTTAAACATTCAGAATGAGTGACTAAACGTAATTATTTAACCCTATCCTAAACCATAACCCTTACCTTAAACATTCAGAATGAGTGACTAAACTTAATGATTTAACCCTATCCTAAACCATAACCCTTACCTTAAACATTCAGAATGAGTGACTAAACGTAATTATTTAACCCTATCCTAAACCATAACCCTTACCTTAAACATTCAGAATGAGTGACTAAACGTAATGATTTAACCCTATTCCAAACCATAACCCTTACCTTAAACATTCAGAATGAGTGACTAAACGTAATTATTTAACCCTATCCTAAACCATAACCCTTACCTTAAACATTCAGAATGAGTGACTAAACGTAATTATTTAACCCTATCCTAAACCATAACCCTTACCTTAAACATTCAGAATGAGTGACTAAACGTAATTATTTAACCCTATCCTAAACCATAACCCTTACCTTAAACATTCAGAATGAGTGACTAAACGTAATTATTTAACCCTATCCTAAACCATAACCCTTACCTTAAACATTCAGAATGAGTGACTAAACGTAATTATTTAACCCTATCCTAAACCATAACCCTTACCTTAAACATTCAGAATGAGTGACTAAACGTAATTATTTAACCCTATCCTAAACCATAACCCTTACCTTAAACATTCAGAATGAGTGACTAAACGTAATTATTTAACCCTATCCCAAACCATAACCCTTACCTTAAACATTCAGAATGAGTGACTAAACGTAATGATTTAACCCTATCCCAAACCATAACCCTTACCTTAAACATTCGGAATTAATGCCTAAACTTAACTGTTGAAATTGTATGTTTATCCCCTACTGGACAAACGTTGAATATCGAAGTCAAACCAAGTCCAACCGTGAGATCTTGTTTGGAAATGCCCGTGCTTTGTGCTTGTTTAGACATTGTACTAA
Organism: Oncorhynchus mykiss; assembly: GCF_057628025.1. Lineage (NCBI taxonomy): Eukaryota > Metazoa > Chordata > Actinopteri > Salmoniformes > Salmonidae > Oncorhynchus > Oncorhynchus mykiss. The sequence continues at coordinate 24,828,007 of NC_143045.1, read as the reverse complement.
GCAGACATTGTACTTAGCAGATGCTCTTCAGGACATTGATGAGCTGAATTAGGTGTGTTATAGCAGGGTTGGAGCAAAAGCCTGCATTACCAGTAGTTCTCCATGCGGAGAGATGTCCACCTCTGCTGTATGCCCTGTTGAGTCATGTTCAGTTAGTGTTTCACCATGGTTACCTGCTAGCAGGACGTTGTACCGCAGGCCACTACTCCTCTATTTCCTGTCTGTCCCTCATACCCCGTTCTGCTTTCTGCTCAGATTTCCCCTCAGTTCAGAAGCAGTACACACGCACACAGGCTGATGAGAGAGGAGAGGTTGTGGAGAGGTTGTGGGGAGGTTGTGAATATTGGTACATCTTTTAAATTGTAGTATATAATTGTAGACATACAGAATAAACACTTAAATGTACAGTTTTTACACCATTTTGAGACTAGTTCCCTAGTATTTACAGCTTTTATGCTTTTACCAACTTCCAACAAACACCACAGTACCCTATCTGAAAACAGTTTGGTGCTCAGTTGGAATTTGCCATTCTCAAACACATATAATTTGCTATATTTGCATGTGCTTGGAGGCTGGGATATGAAAATTGACTGAGCAAGTAGCCATATTACTGCACAGTGGGGGAAAGGATGTGTTATGTTCAGCAAACAAAGGAATAGAGCAGCAATGCCTCTCTCGTGGAGCGAATGTCCCCTCTGAGCCCAGAGAGAAGGCAAATCACACAATCAGAGCAAGAATAGGCGCACATTAGACATAACAAACATACTTTTTATGTTTACTAAAGTAGCCTATGAGAAAGATGGACGGTACGTCTTATTGTGTGGTGTTTGGGATGATTAGATATGTCTAGGAGAAATATACTGAACGAAAGGCCCTGTTCAAATACTCAGAGAATGCAGTGATTGCTAATGCTTTCATTTGGAGTCCTGTGCAAGCTTGTGCAGTGTCTTTGGAAAGTATTCAGACCCCTTGACTTTTTCCAAATGTTGTTACTTTACAGTCTTATTCTAAAATTGATTATATTGTCCCCCCTCCCCCTCATCAATCAACACACAATATCCCATACAGACAAAGCAAAAACAGGTTAGAATTTTTTTTTTGCTAATTTATAAAAAATATTACATTTACATAACTATTCAGACCCTTTACTCAGTACTTTGTTGAAGCACTTTTGGCAGCGATTATAGCATCAATTATTCATGGGTATGACACCACAAGCTTGTCACACCTGTATTTGAGGAGTCTCTCTCATTTTTCTCTGCAGATTCTCTCAAGCTCTGTCAGGTTGGATGAGGAGCGTCGCTACACAGCTATTTTCAGGTCTCTCCAGAGATGTTTGATCGGGTTGAAGTCCGGGCTCTGGCTGGGCCACTCAAGGACATTCAGCGACTTGTCCCAAAGCCAATCCTGCGTTGTTTTGGTCATGTGCTTAGGGTCGATGTCCTGTTGGAAGGTGAACCTTTGCCCCAGTCTGAGGTCCTGAGCGCCCTGGAACAGGTTTTCATCAAGGATCTCTCTGTACTTTGCTTCATTCAGCTGTGCCTTGATCCTGACTAGTCTCCCAGTCCCTGCCGCTGAAAACATCCCACAGCATGATGCTGCCACCACCATGCTTCACCGTAGAGATGGTGCCACCCTGCAGACACCCTGCAGTATCCCACAGTCACCTCTGGGGCCAGCCCAGACCACAGCATGTGTATTAGAAAGTCCGCAATTTCACACATGCTTACTCTTGAGTGAATTTGGCATAAAGGGATTAGGGTGCGAGGGGGCGAGCAAGAGGAAGTGCGAGGGGGAAATGGGATGTTCGACACACTGTTTAATGGCGTGACAGGACGCGCCCCGGTCGTCTGGTGTCTGCTCTATTTCCCCTTTCTCTTCTCACTTCTCTCCATTTCTCTCTCTCCTTCTCCCTCTCTCTCGGTTCTCGCCCACCCTGCTCCACTGCTCCTAGCCTCATCTTCTAATCCACACTGCTCGCTCACATGTGGACATCCTCCTGGAAAGGGGTGGGTGGGCGACGGGGTCCACGAGGGAGGGTGTAGTGGGTCGGGTGTGTTTCGGTGTGTGCGATGGTGTATGTGGGGTGTGTTGATTGGTGTTGTGCCACCAAACATGGCATGCCTTAGTGTAGCATCAAAGCAGTATATTTTTCAGGTTGTCTTCACCAAAGAAGGTGTGGGACTGGGAGAAAGCTTGAACCTGATCAGTTCCAGACCCCTTTATCTTTTGACAGGTAAACACACTAGAAGTGAGTGAGTGAGTGAGTGAGTGAGTGAGTGAGTGGGAGGAAGGAAGGAAGGAAGGAAGGGAGGGGAGGGTGGCAAGGAGGATTTAGGTAAATCAGTAAGCGTCCTGATGGATGGGTCTCTGTCTACTGAACACCACTAGGTGTGTGGGAGCTTCCCAACACAGCAGGACTGGGGTAACGGAGGATGTGCTCTACCATGGTCCACCATGGTGATCATGCACCTCCGTCCTGCTACCAATGTAGGATCTTAATTTGATCACCTTGCTGCGGGATAACTTTTCTGCAATTGAATAAATGTAAAAACTGTAGTGTATTTGAGATTTGAAAAGACTTCTGAAGTTTGTAATGTCCACTTAGAAATTTCAGACTTGATTTTCTCTTACAAAACTGTCTATTAATTATAATCCACATAATAGTTCACATTTCCTGTTGCTGGAGGATTATATTCCTGCTGTTGCAAACTGGCTCAAATTAAGATCCTACATCTGTACCACCCCTAGGCCCCACTAACCGCCTCACTCCTGGGCATTGGGCTGTTGAGTCGTGCGGGCCACGACCAGGGAAAGGTTCTGGATGAAGAGCCATGATGGGGAGTGGTTGTGTGTTTGTGTGTGGGAAGGAGGGAGGGAGGGAGTCTGGGTGTCTACTGAGAACCTTGGGGCTGTTCATGAAGGGCCACCAGTCCAACCATTTCTCTATCTATAGCTCTGTTTCTATCATTTTCGCTCTGCTGAGTGGGTTAAACTGTCTGGGGGTGTCTATTACAGCGCATGGTTAAATGCAGATTAACACAGTCTGTGTGTGTGTGTGTGTGTGTGTGTGTGTGTGTGTGTGTGTGTGTGTGTGTGTGTGTGTGTGTGTGTGTGTGTGTGTGTGTGTGTGTGTGTGTGTGTGTTCCACCCTGGCCAGGGTATTCACACTGTCTCACCCAAGCTGCAACGGAGGCAGATAAGACACAATCTGAATGTGTGGCCTTTATCTACAGCTGCACACTATCTTACACATCAGCAAGAGAGCGTTGAACATTTCACACATCTTAACAATGTGCCACACACACACACACACACACACACACACACACACACACACACACACACACACACACACACACACACACACACACACACGCTCTCCCTGCTCTGTACCATCATACTGCTTTAATCAGTAGGTTAAGACCTGGATATACTATATACTGTTTATACTATACCCTCATGCATTAGAATGAAATGGCACCCCTAGAACTAGGGTCTGTTTTGCATTTCACCCTACATTTTTGGAAGATGATCTGATCCTAGATCTGTGCCTAAACCCAACATCTTCCCACTATGTCCCAATCCCTCAGAATACTAGGTCTCTGATGGCCCCAAATAGATTAAAATAACAAACAGCCATCTATATTTAATTAAGGTTTTAATAATTGTCAGTGAGCACTTGTTAACTTCTACTGTCCGTAGCAAGGAAAATTAGTTATCTCTGTCTATTAAGTAGTTATCTCTGTCTATTAGATCCCTTTTCAACAGTCATTTTTAAACATTTGGACAATATTTTAAGTAAGTATCTCTGCTATTTGTTAATTATCATCCTTTCTAATCTGATAATTGGTCACTTAATAAAAAATCTATTAACTTCATGAATGCCAATTAACATTTAGGGAATGTTCCTTTAAAAGTTGACATAAGGATGAGGGATCCGGTGTCGCATCTCTGGTGAAAAGTCCAAGAAAAACCACAGAGAGAACGCCCTCAAACGGAGCGCCTCGCTGCATCCGCCTGTTTAGAATGCGAGATCTCCAAATAAGATGGTGCCTCTGATAAGATAAGACGATTCTTTCAAAATATTTTTTTCACGCAGTTACTCGCTATATTCAATTAAGATGGCGAGATATGCATGAGATAAATTCGATTTGGTGGGGTGAAGATAATACATTTATACGTTGTTGCTACTTTGAGAACGATTTCCAAGCATCTTATTGGGCAGATTGTTTTTGGTACTATGAGGTAGCATGACAAAATAAGTCCCAAACATGTTTGATAACTCCTAGGACTGTGTTCCACAGATCGTAGTGTTAGACTGTCTATAGAAGGCTATTCCTGGACCACACTAACGCTTGTTCACCTGTCCTACAGTGAGTACCCTAAGGCTGTGTCTAGGTTGGTGCCGCATCCAAATCACACACCCACCACACATGCACGCACGCACACACACACACACACACACACACACACACACACACACACACACACACACACACACACACACACACACACACACAAACACACACAAACACACACACACACACACACACACACACACACACACACACACACACACACACACACACACACACACACACACACACACACACACAGAGCAGACCTAATGAAGAATTCCAGCTGCCAGGTGGGGCGGCGTCTCTCGGACAGTAGGGATCTTTCATCCTGTAATGTGGGCATGGGTCATTAACGACGGCTTGCCATGGGACCAGGGGGCTTGTCATTTGGGTATAGCACATCTATACATCTCCTCCTGCTCTCTCCTCCTTTTCCACCCCCCTCTCCTCTCCTTCTCTCATCCTCATGTCCTCTGGGGCTGTTAGGTCAGGGTGTCTCAGTTGCGTTGGGTGGCGAGGACCAGACCAGGGATCCCCTCCAGAATGATCTGACCCACATCCTCTGTATAAACTAATGAGCTACACCTCTCCCAGTCACTACATGGCCAAGCTGGGATGGACTATATCATTTAAACTCATGTAGAAGTACAAGAGCTCTTTGGCCTTAGTCTAAGGTTAGGATTAGGATTAAGGTTAGGATTAGGATTAAGGTTAGGATTAAGCCAAGGGTTATTAAGACTGTTATTAGTCACACTGGTTCTAGGTGGGCGTATATGCATTTGGTAAGTATTCAGACCCCTTGACTTTTTCCACGTTTTGTTACATTACAGCCTTATTCTAAAATTGATTAAATTAATGTTTTTCCTCATCAATCTACACACAATACCCCATCATGACAATTTGTGCAAATGTAATACAAATAAAAAACTGAAATACCATATTTACATAAGTATTCAGACCCTTTGCTATGATGCTCGAAATTGAGCTCAGGTGCATCCTGTTTCCAATGATCCTCATTGATATGTTTCTACAACTTGATTGGAGTCCACCTGGGACTAGGACGCTAGTCAGGATTGAGGGAAAGATGAATGGAGCAAAGTACAGAGAGATCCTTGATGAAAACCTGCTCCACCTTCCAACAGGACA
>NC_143045.1:24810000-24820000 GCF_057628025.1 Oncorhynchus mykiss | reverse complement strand
AAAGAGAGAGAAAGAGAAAGAGAGAGAGAGGGAGAGCGAGAGGGGGGAGAGAGAGCAAGAGAGAGAGTGAGAGAGAGGGAGAGAGAGGGAGAGCGAGAGGGGGAAAGAGAGCAAGAGAGAGTGAGAGAGAGGGAGAGAGAGGGAGAGCGAGAGGGGGAGAGAGAGCAAGAGAGAGAGAGAGAGTGAGAGCGAGAGAGGGAAAGCGAGAGAGGGGAGAGAGAGCAAGAGAGAGAGTGAGAGAGAGGGAGAGAGAGGGAGAGCGAGAGCGAGATGGGGGAGAGAGAGCAAGAGAGAGAGTGAGAGAGAGGGAGAGAGAGGGAGAGCGAGAGGGGGGAGAGAGAGCAAGAGAGAGAGTGAGAGAGAGGGAGAGAGAGGGAGAGCGAGAGGGGGGAGAGAGAGCAAGAGAGAGAGTAAGAGAGATGAAGGGAAACCTCCGCCAACGATTTCTGCTCTATTTTTTGGTTTGTTGATTTTCATGGTTAATTTGCTGTGAAACAGCAGAGATAATTTCCTGAACAAAACCTGGGTAATTAGTGTGTGGCCAGCCCTAGGAGAGGAGAGGCTAACCCTCCTATTGGCTGGCTGGCCTGCCTGCCTGCTCACACTACAGCTGGATCCAAACCACACATTTACTATACTCTCCTTCTGTTCTTTCATTCTCCCTGCCTCTCTTCATCTGCTTGTCTCTGTCCACCCCCCCCCCCCCCGCATGTTTTCTTTATCTTGCGTCTCCTCTGCTTGTCTTACTCCTCTCCTTTCCTCTCCTCTTTCCCATTTTCTCCATTCATGCCTTAACTGGGGAGGAAGGTAGCCTAGTGGTAAGAGTGTTGGACTAGTAACCGAAAGGTTGCAAGATCAAATCCCTGAGCTGACAAGGTACAAATCTGTCGTTCTGCCCCTGGACAAGGCAGTTAACCCACTGTTCCTAGAATGTAATTGAAAATAAGAATTTGTTCTTAACTGACTTGCCTCGTTATATAAAGGTTAAAAAAATTATATTGTTGCTAGTGTACTATTAGTAGCAATGGAAAGACACAGATAGGGAGAGCCCTTAAATTGAAAATTGAATTGAATTGAGAAACAAAGAAGTTTAACAGTGGTCGTGGGGGTGAGTGGGTATTTGGTGGGAGTGTTAGTTAGGCCAATAACAGGGGAGGGTGGTCTCTGTGAACATCTACAAGCCGCCTTGGCAGGGGAGACTATCCAACGCTATGAGTAGTCCCATCCCCACAGTGGCCAATTAAGCAAATTACAGCAAAAGAGCATTTTATTAGTATTTGCCCAGAGCTACTGCACATTGCGATAAATTCTCCTCGAGGTTCGCAAGAAAACAAAATGGCACATTAACTGGTGAATGGCTAAAGAGGCACTCTTGTGTTGACCTCCAGGGCTAGCCAGGGGATCGGGGAGTCTGCCGTTTCAGGGGCAATCTGTCTGCTTTATCATTCACTGTGACAGTGGGGCTGGAGTGCAGGGCTCCAGCGGAGAGCCCGGCGCCAGCTAACAGCCAACAACTATCGGCTCCCTCTCTTTCTTTCTGTCACTCTGTCTCGCTCTCTTTTTCTCCTCTTTCTCCCCTTTGGCAAGCCTAAGCTGTTTGTGTCCTGATGAGTCCTCTCTATTTATCTGTTATTACATTGGAATTGGCAGATCCAAAAAGCAATAGGGGGCCTGTGCTCTGTGCCAGTTATGTTGGCGGTAGTGCCCAGTCTTCCCTCCTCCCTCCTGCTCTTCCTATTCTCCTTTTCATTAAATAGCTCTCTCTTTCTCTCTTACCCACCTCTTTCTTTCTTCTTCTCCTGTATTGTACTTTCTCCTTCTCTCCATCCCTCAGATCATCCCCACCTGCAGTTTCTCTCCTCTACATACCTCCGACCCGACTGTCTCTCCTACCCCCTCTCCCCTCCTCCCACTCTGTTTCTTCCTCCTCTCTTTCTCACTCACCCCCTCTATTGATCACTCCCTGTGTTGTGGCAGTGTAACGCCACTCAGTGAGCTTGTGTGTGTGTTTGTGTGTGTTGGGCCCATAGAGAATGATAGAGGACTCGTCTTTGTATTTGTCCCATTAAGGCATCTCTTAGCGCACGGGCAGTGCCATTGAGGCCATCTCCACTTTGAAGTAGTCCATTTTCTTCTTCTACGACTTCTAAGAGTTAGTAAACAAACGTAAATGGTGCACACTGCCACCTAGAGTGTGTTGTTTGAAAATATAAAGCCAAGGTTGGCGATTTACTGCCACCTGCAGTTTCCTGAGTATAGTTCATTGGCTGATCCCTCCTTGTGACCCAGTTGGAATTATGTGATCCTTCCTTAACCCATAGGAAGTCCCACCCAGTTGACCACTTCAAAATAGTGAAAGTCTTAAATGGTGCTGCCCACGCTAAAATAGGCTTTTGGGCACTAGAGTCCTCTATCATTCTCTATGGTTTGGTGTTTGTGCTAACTGACTGCTCTCAGTCTCTCTATAGGGGCCCCTCCACCACTGCATCAGAGTGGCTTTATATGGTGATAATGAGGATGGGCATGTTTGTGTTTCCCATAATCCTTTTAGTAAAAGCCATTTGAGGATAGAGGAAGTGATTTATGCATGGCGTGGGTTACGTGGGATTGGAATTAGGGCTGGAATGGAATGGTCATTACATTCCCAGAGAGAGGGATTTTTGCTTGGTGTTTGGACTGATGGCGGCAATATTGGGGAAATTTGAAATGTATTTCAGTATGTTGGATGAGACACAGTGTCTGAACACATATGAGAAATACTGTGTGTGTTTGTGTCAGTCGTTCGTTCGATCGATGGAAAAATAAAGGAATGAAAATACAGATTAAATATTGGTGCTATCTGGCCCAGTCTGTCTACTCTGTGGTGCTTAGGGAGTTGGAGGGATGAAGGGGTACCACAGGCTCAGGGCTGGAACTGTATACTGGTTTGGGATTAGGCCTGGGGCTAAGGTCGTGGTTGGAGCTCTACCTTGGTTTATGGCCTGGGTTTGTGGGTAAGAAATTGAGCCCCTGTCTGTGTCAGGTCCGTCTTTCCCTCCTCCCCCTTCTCTTTCCCTTCTCTTCCTCTTCTCTCCTGGTCCCTTCACATTTTCTTCTCTCCTGATCCCTTCTCTTCCTCTTCTCTCCTGGTCCCTTCACATCTTCTTCTCTCCTGATCCTTCCTCTTCCTCTTCTCTCCTGGTCCCTTCACATCTTCTTCTCTCCTGATCCCTCCCCTTCCTCTTCTCTCCTGATCCCTACTCTTCCACTTCTCTCCTGGTCCCTTCACATCTTCTTCTCTCCTGATCCCTCCTCTTCCTCTTCTCTCCTGATCCCTCCTCTTCCTCTTCTCTCCTGGTCCCTTCACATCTTCTTCTCTCCTGATCCCTCCTCTTCCTCTTCTCTCCTGGTCCCTTCACATCTTCTTCTCTCCTGATCCCTCCTCTTCCACTTCTCTCCTGGTCCCTTCACAACTTCTACTCTCCTGATCCCTCCTCTTCCTCTTCTCTCCTGGTCCCTCCTCTTCCTCTTCTCTCCTCGTCCCTCCTCTTTCTCTACTCTACTGGTCTCTCCTCTTCCCCTTCTCTCCTCGTCCCTCCTCTTTCTCTACTCTACTGGTCTCTCCTCTTCCCCTTCTCTCCTCGTCCCTCCTCTTTCTCTACTCTACTGGTCTCTCCTCTTCCCCTTCTCTCCTCGTCCCTCCTCTTTCTCTACTCTACTAGCCTCTCCTCTTCCCCTTCTCTCCTCGTCCCTCCTCTTTCTCTGCTCTACTGGTCTCTCCTCTTCCTCTTCACTCCTGGTCCCTCCTCTTCCTCTTCTCTCCTGGTCCCTCCTCTTTCTCTACTCTACTGGTCTCTCCTCTTCCCCTTCTCTCCTCGTCCCTCCTCTTTCTCTACTCTACTGGTCTCTCCTTTTCCCCTTCTCTCCTCGTCCCTCCTCTTTCTCTACTCTACTGATCTCTCCTCTTCCACTTCTCTCCTCGTCCCTCCTCTTTCTCCACTCTACTGGTCTCTCCTCTTCCCCTTCTCTCCTCGTCCCTCCTCTTTCTCTACTCTACTGGCCTCTCCTCTTCCCCTTCTCTCCTCGTCCCTCCTCTTTCTCCACTCTACTGGTCTCTCCTCTTCCCCTTCTCTCCTCGTCCCTCCTCTTTCTCTACTCTACTGGTCTCTCCTCTTCCCCTTCTCTCCTCGTCCCTCCTCTTTCTCTACTCTACTGGCCTCTCCTCTTCCCCTTCTCTCCTCGTCCCTCCTCTTTCTCCACTCTACTGGTCTCTCCTTTTCCCCTTCTCTCCTCGTCCCTCCTCTTTCTCTACTCTACTGGTCTCTCCTCTTCCTCTTCACTCCTGGTCCCTCCTCTTCCTCTTCTCTCCTCGTCCCTCCTCTTTCTCTACTCTACTGGTCCATCAAATGGTGATTTTCCAAGCCAGGATGCCAGGCTGAGAGGCTGCGGCCCTGGCCAGGTGGAAGGCGGGAGGAGGGGGGCACAGTGGGGAGAGGTGTGGGCATGCCTGCATCTGAGCCCAGGGGCATGGGGAGAGCACTGGGCAGAGGCCAGACACTGAACTGAAAATAGGCTTTGACTGACACACACGACCCACTCAGACACAGACAATGATTGTATATGTACAAACACACACACACACACACACACACACACACACACACACACACACACACACACACACACACACACACACACACACACACACACACACACACACACACACACACACACACACACACACACACACGCACGCACACACACACACACAGACACAAGAAAACAGCCCTATCTACCAACAGGAGGCAGAGAAACACAGAATGGACATAAGTGCACTAAACCTTTATGGGATTGTACAATTTAAATTACATTCATGTCATTTAGCAAATCAAATTAAATCCAATCTAATCAAATCAAAGTGTACTGACTTGTCTAGCTAAATAAAGGTTAAATAAAAAATATTTAAAAAATAAAGTATTGGTTTATGTTTGTGCTTCTAGTTCCAACAGTGCAGTAATACTTAGCAATAAAACATCTAATAAATACACACACAATTCAGAAGAATAGAAAATTAGTTATATAGCAGACACTGTTATCCAGAATGAATTACAGTCAAGTGGTCAGAATTGTTTCACATTCTGGCCCTCAGTACAACTTGTAAAACAATATTAAGGCAGCAAACACATACAGTACAAGTCTGTAATGGTCCTGTGAATAGCTGGTGTAGAGAGTCAGGCGCAGGATAGCAGATTTGAGTAATCAACATACTCAAAATAGACAAAATACAAAGCAATATAGCGAGCCCACAATAACGGACCGATGTACAACGAACAATCACTCACAAACAAACATGGGGAACAGAAGGTTAAATAATAAACAAGTAATTGGGTGAATGAAACCCGGTGTGTAAAACAAAGACAAAACAAATGGAAAATGAAAAGTGGATCAGCGGTGGCTAGAAGGCCGGTGACGTCGATCTCCGAACGCCGCCCGAACAAGGAGAGGGACCGACTTCGGCGGAAGTAGTGACACAGTCAAAAGTTTGGACACACCTACTCATTCAAGGGTTTTTCTTTATTTTTACTATTTTCTACATTTTAGAATAATAATGAGGACATCAAAACTAAGAAATAACACATGGAATCATGAAGTAACCAAATCAAAAAATGTTTTATATTTGAGATTCTTTAAGGTAGCCACCCTTTGCCTTGATGACAGCTTTCCACACTCTTGGCATTCTCACTATTATCACTGCTGATTAACCTTTCTGATCTCCCCATCCCGGATCCGGGTTCGTGAATACAGACTCAAGCTCATTACCATAACGCAACGTTAACTATTCATGAAAATCGCAAATGAAATGAAATAAATATGCTAGCTCTCAAGCTTAGCCTTTTGTTAACAACACTGTCATCTCAGATTTTCAAAATATGCTTCTCAACCATTGCAAAACAAGCATTTGTGTAACAGTATTGATGGCTAACGTAGCATTTAGCATTAGCATTCAGCTGGCAACATTTACACAAAAAAACAGAAAAGCATTCAAAAAAATCATTTACCTTTGAAGAACTTCAGATGTTTTCAATGAGGAGACTCTCAGATAGCAAATGTTCAGTTTTTCCTGAAAGATTATTTGTTTAGGACAAATCGCTCCGTTTTCTGCGTCACGTTTAGCTATGAAAAAACCCCTGTATCCAGGATTGTGTAAATCTATCAGCAAGCTCATTAGCATAACACAACGTTAACTATTTATGAAAATCGCAAATGAAATGAAATAAATATGCCATCTCTCAAGCTTAGCCTTTTGTAAACAACACTGTCATCTCAGATTTTCAAAATATGCTTCTCAACCATAGGAAAACAATAATTTGTGTAAAAGTAGCTAGCTAGAGTTAGCATTTCGCGTTAGCATTTAGCGTTAGCATTAGCGTTAGCATCCAGCACGCAACATTAACAAAAACATAAAAGCCTTCAAATAAAATAATTTACCTTTGAAGAACTTCTGATGTTTTCAATGAGGATACTCTCAGTTAGATAGCAGATGCTCAGTTTTTCCAAAAAGATTCCTTGTGTATTAGAAATAGCTCCGTTTTATACATCACATTTGGCTACCAAAAAAAATCCATAAATTCAGTCCTCAAAACGCAAACTTTTTTCCAAATTAACTCCATAATATCGACTGAAAACATGGCAAACGTTGTTTAGAATCAATCATCAAGGTGTTTTTCACATATCTCTTCATTGATACATCGTTCTTGGACACATGCTTTCTCCCCTGAATCAAATGGTAAAGTGGAAGCAGCTGGCAATTGCGCACCGAATTCGACGCAGGACACCAGGCGGACACTTGGAAAATGTAGTCTCTTATGGTCAATCTTCCAATGATATGCCTACAAATACGTCACAATGCTGCTAAGACCTTGGGCGAACGACAGAAAGTGTAGGCTCATTCGTTGCGCAATCACAGCCATATAAGGAGAGAATGGAAAACAGAGCTTCAGAAATTCTGCTAATTCCTGGGTGATGCATCATCTTGGTTTCGCCTGTAGAATGAGTTCTGGGGCACTTACAGACAAAATCTTTGCAGATTCTGAAACTTCAGAGTGTTTTCTTTCCAAAAACTGTCAAGAATATGCATAGTCGAGCATCTTTTCGTGACAAAATATCGCGCTTAAAACGGGAACGTTTTTTATCCAAAAATGAAATAGCGCCCCTAGAGCTCTAACAGGTTAAGTGTGCCTTGAATTTGAACTAAATCACCAGAAAAGCACTCCCACACATCACACCTCCTCCCCCATGCTTCACACATGCAGAGGTCATCCGTTCACCTACTCTGCGTCTCACAAAGACACGGCAGTCGAAATCAAAAATCACTAATTTGGACTCATCAGACCAAAGGACCGATTTCCACTGGTCTAATTGCTTGTATTTCTTGGCCCAAGAAAGTCTCTTCTTATTATTGGTGTCCTTTAGTAGTAGTTTCTTTGCAACATTTTGACCATGAAGGCCTGATTCACGCAGTTTCCTCTGATCAGTTGATATTGAGCTGTGTCTGTTACTTGAACTCTGTGAAGCACTTATTTAGGCTGTAATTTCTGAGGCTGGTACAGTAACTCTAATGAACGTATCCTTTGCAGCAGAGGTAACTCTGGGTCTTTCTTTTCCTGTGGCGGTCCTCATGAGAGCCAGTTTCATCATAGCGCTTGATTGTTTTTGCGACTGTACGTTTAAAGTTCTTAAAATGTTCTCTATTGACTGACCTTCATGTCTTAAAGTAATGATGGACTGTTGTTTCTCTTTGCTTTTTGAGCTGTTCTTGCCATAATATGGACTTGGTCTTCTAACAAGGCACACCTGTTAACTGAAATGCATTCCAGGTGACTACCTCATGAAGCTGGTTGAGAGAATGCCAAGAGTATAAAAAGCTGTCATCAAGGCGAATGGTGTCTGCTTTGAAGAATCTCAAATATAAAATATTTTATGATTTGTTTAACACCTTTTTGGTTATTACATGATTCCATATGTGTTATTTCATAGTTCCAATGTCTTCACTATTATTCGACAATGTAGAAAATAATAAAAAATTAATTAAAACCCTTGAATGAGCTGGTGTGTCCAAACTTTTGACTGGTACTGTATGTTAAACAACATTTAGCCTTATTAGATATTGTACATACAACTGTTTTGCTAAATTGTTCAGACTTCCATCAAAGTTTCCAAAGGAATTCAATTGCAGTATCACTCTTGTCACTCAACCTATTTATTTCATCTCTCTTAGTCCCCCACTTTTATACTTTAAATTTTCCCTTGTCGTTCGCATTTTATGGAGGTGTATTTTAGTCTCCTACCGAATCTATAGTTCATCTTCATAAAGAGATAACTCTCCCGGCCCTGCCATGACGTTGACCCCTCGCAGGCCAGTTCTGGTTCAGCACCCACGCCACGCCACACACACACACACACACACACACACACACACACACACATGAGGGCCATGCAGACCCCAGGTGCATGGAGGCAGGCAGTTAAATTTCATCATTACCCTTTGTTCTCCGTGTTGGTCTTTTATAGGCTCTTTTTACAGCCTGTTCCGAAGGTGCCACTCCCTACGGTACACCCCAGAGATAGAGAAGGAGAGGGAGAGGGAGAGGGAGAAGGAGAGGGAGAAGGAGAGGGAGAGGGAAAGGGAGAGGGAGAGGGAGAGGGAGATAGAGAGGGAGAGGGAGAGGGAGAGGGAGAGGGAGAGGGAGAGGGAGAGGGAGAAGGAGAGGGAGAGGGAGATAGAGAGGGAGAGGGAGATAGAGAGGGAGAGGGAGAATGAGAGGGAGAGGGAGATAGAGAGGGAGATAGAGAGGGAGAGGGAGAGGGAGAGGGAGAGGGAGAGGGAGAGGGAGAGGAGATGGAGAGGGAGAGGGAGAGGAGATGGAGAGGGAGAGGGAGAGGGAGATGGAGAGGGAGAGGAGAGGGAGAGGGAGAGGGAGATGGAGAGGGAGAAGGAGAGGGAGAGGGAGAGGGAGAGGGAGAAGGAGAGGGAGAGGGAGATAGAGAGGGAGAAGGAGAGGGAAAGGGAGAAGGAGAGGGAGAGGGAGAGGGAGAGGGAGAGGGAGAGGGAGAGGGAGAAGGAGAGGGAGAGGGAGAGGGAGAGGGAGAGGGAGAGGGAGAGGGAGAGGAGATAGAGAGGGAGAGGGAGAGGGAGAGGGAGAGGGAGAGGGAGAGGGAGAGGAGATGGAGAGGGAGAGGGAGAGGGAGAGGGAGAGGGAGAGGGAGAAGGAGAGGGAGAGGGAGATGGCGAGGGAGAGGGAGATGGAGAGGGAGAAGGAGAGTGAGAGGGAGAAGGAGAGGGAGAGGGAAAGGGAGAGGGAGAGGGAGAAGGAGAGGCAGAGGGAGAGGGAGAGGTGGTTGTGGAGAGGGATGAAAAAAATGGGGAGTGAGAGTGTTTGAGACTGGGAGAAGAAAGAAAAGGGGAGAGAGAGAGAGCGAGAGAGAGAGACTGGGATATCAGTTGTCAGGTTGACTGCTGGCTGATATAAAAACAGTGGTGGGGGTGGAGGATAAGGGTGATGATGAATGGGTTGTGCACGTTCATCCATCCCACTGAAGGATTTTCAGCGCAAGAGTTGTGCAGAGACAGTCTGATCTGAGAGAGAAAGGGACAGTATTGGAGGGAGGGAGGCGGAGGGGGAGTGTTATGGTGGGGGGGATGTGATTTGTCGGTGGAGGTGAGGGGGAGTGATAGGGAGAGTGAAAGGAAAATAAGAGGCTGTGTGTGTGTGTGACTGCGTGCATATGCACGTGTGGACACTCAGTCAAACAGCCTGTATGACAGGCCTACAGCGATTCTGCTACAGGAGATCTATGAGCCTGTTGCAGTCTCACTCAATACATGCCCATCCGTATTCCTCACTCCTATCTGCTCTGCTCTGTCCAACCATGCTTTATAGCACTGCATCACACATAATGACTGCTGGCCTCAAACCATGGAGTAGTATGGGATATAGTGAACACACACACACACATGCAT
>NC_143045.1:24805000-24807500 GCF_057628025.1 Oncorhynchus mykiss | reverse complement strand
ATGAGAGTGGGTGAAAAATGGTTCAAAAATGGTTTTGGCCAGTACTGAGCAGCACAGAGAGAGGAGGGGGACAGGGGCCCGAAACAGTCAGTCCTCAGGGAAGACTCCTGGGGAAGAAAACAATATGGCTTCTTCTCACCAGACAGAGATAACATCCTCCCTCCTCTACTGTGAAACCCACAAAAATCCACCAAGGCATTACCAAGGTATTTTATCATTTCCTATCAGATCCCATTCTCCCTTATCGCCGTTGCACACACTTAAACACGGATACCCATTTCCACACACATTTCTCATCTTTTACAAACTGATCTGCATCCAGATGTCAAGGTTAACAGGGTTTCTAACAGTGGCGGTCGGTGCCGTTTAACATGAGGGATGACACTTTTTTTCTTCAATGATCATGGCCTTGTTTGTATTACACCATATTGGATGATTCTCATTCATATTCCATTCACTCAGTTCAATGTAACAGCGATAGGTTTAGGCTACTACATGATACATGATTCTCTAATTATCCCTATTACCCATCATGAGGTTACTACAACCTAGCCTATGAATGAAAGTTTACAACATAGGTGCACATTGTTCAAGAGAAAAATGTTAGGTGACAGACAGTGACACATTCAATACCGCCTTGCACACTCTTGCCTGCGTCTAACTGATCTAGGGTGTAAATATTAGTCCAACAGTTGCAAAAAAAATGTTTTTATTAGACAAATTCAGGTATGTTTATCCCTGTTTCATTTGATTTAGCTTCCGTTTAAGAACAGTTTTCAACAGAATAGGCGGAATCAATAGCAGCCACGTTGTATTACTTCTTTATTACTTGTATTACTTCTCTATGCACTCTCCCCCTCGCAACCTTTCCCTTTGTTTGAGGACTTCAATGCACAATTCATCAGCTGACAAGGCAAAAACTTTCCAGCTAAAGTAACGTCATAGATAGTCAACACAGCTAATAGAACTAACGTATTAGTAAACCTGCTACAATCATGCAGTAACTTTTCAGTGTACAGTCATTAACAGTTACACCGGCGGGCCCTGGTGTGAGTAGATTAGTAACAAAAAAGTTGACCTTGACTTGGAAGAGTCCCAGTGTTGTGTTGGATAGTCACAGCCAGCTAGCTAACATAGCATCCCTCTGTTTGAGCAGGGTGTTTGAGTAGGTTAAACTGATTAGCTGCATTTGCTAGCTTAGTGAAATAAACTTAAAGTGAAAAAAATGACAATCTCTGACTTTCAATCTCTGACTAATTTTTCAGGAAATTTATTTGTTCAAAACTATTGTATTTCTCTGTCTTTGAGTCAACTACTCACCACATTGTAAGTACTGCACTGCTAGCTAGCTGTAGCGTATGCTTTCAGTACTAGATTCATTTTCTGATCCATTGATTGGGTGGACAACATGTCAGTTCATGCTGCAAGAGCTCTGATAGGTTGGAGGATGTCCTCCAGAAGTTGTCATAATTACTGTGCAAGTCTATGGAAGGTGGTGAGAACCGTGAGCCTCCTAGGTTTTGTACTGAAGTCAATGTACCCAGAGGAGGAAGCTAGTTGTCCTTTGCCTACACCATGGTGCTACCCTATAGAATGCTGTGGAGGCTACTGTAGACTTTCATTACAAAACAGTGTTTTAATCAATTATTTGCTGATGTGATTATATTTAGTATAGTTTTATCTAAAATTTCTAACTTTTTAAATGTTTCAAAAATTATATATTTTTGAAATTCAGTGTGAAGGCAATTTATAGACAAAGGCCCATATTGTGGGCTAGAAACACACACACACACACACACACACACACACACACACACACACACACACACACACACACACACACACACACACACACACACACACTGTCACTTTCTGACCTTAGGTCTTTTATTTATGTCTTTGTTTTAGTATGGCCAGGGTGTGAGTTGGGTGGGTTGTCTATGTTCGTTTACTATGTTGTGTTTGCGTTTGGCCTGGTATGGTTCTCAATCAGAGGCAGGTGTCGTTAGTTGTGTCTGATTGAGAATCATACTTAAGGTAGCCTTTTCCCACTTGTGTTTCGTGGGTGTTTATTTTCTGTTCTGGGTTTTATTTCACCGTTCAGGACTGTTCGTTTGTCGTTTTATTGTTTTTGTTTCAGTGTTCACTATTCGTATTAAAAATCAAGATGAACACTTACCACGCTGCGCTTTGGTAATTCTCCTTCATATGACGACCGTTACAGAAACACCCACCACAACCGGACCAAGCAGAGTGGTACCCAGGAGCAGCGGGTTCAAGACTCCTGGACTTGGGAGGAGATCTTGGATGGCAAGGGACCCTGGGTACAGCCGGGAGAATATCGCCGCCCCAAGGCAGAGCTGGAGGTAGCGAAAGCCGAGAGGCGGCGTTATGAGGAGGCAACACGGCAGCGCGGCTGGAAGCCCGAGAGGCAGCCCCAAAAATGTATTGGGGAGGCACACGGGGAGTGTGGCTAAGTCAGGTAGGAGACCTGAGCCAA
>NC_143045.1:24725000-24800000 GCF_057628025.1 Oncorhynchus mykiss | reverse complement strand
GATAGTAAATGGTTGTGTACTGTATGGTAAAGGACAGTAAATGGTTGTGTACTGTATGGTAAAGGACTGTAGATGGTTGTGTACTGTATGGTAAAGGACAGTAAATGGTTGTGTACTGTATGGTAAAGGACAGTAAATGGTTGTGTACTGTATGGGAAAGGACAGTAAATGGTTGTGTACTGTATGGTAAAGGACAGTAGATGGTTGTGTACTGTATGGTAAAGGACAGTAAATGGTTGTGTACTGTATGGTAAAGGACAGTAAATGGTTGTGTACTGTATGGTAAAGGACAGTAAATGGTTGTGTACTGTATGGTAAAGGACAGTAAATGGTTGTGTACTGTATGGTAAAGGACAGTAAGTGGTTGTGTACTGTATGGTAAAGGACAGTAAATGGTTGTGTACTGTCTGGTAAAGGACAGTAGATGGTTGTGTACTGTATGGTAAAGGACAGTAAATGGTTGTGTACTGTCTGATAAAGGACAGTAGATGGTTGTGTACTGTATGGTAAAGGACAGTAAATGGTTGTGTACTGTATGGTAAAGGACAGTAAATGGTTGTTGACTGTCTGGTAAAGGACAGTAGATGGTTGTGTACTGTATGGTAAAGGACTGTAGATGGTTGTGTACTGTATGGTAAAGGACAGTAAATGGTTGTGTACTGTCTGGTAAAGGACAGTAAGTGGTTGTGTACTGTCTGGTAAAGGACAGTAAATGGTTGTGTACTGTCTGGTAAAGGACAGTAAGTGGTTGTGTACTGTATGGTAAAGGACAGTAAATGGTTGTGTACTGTATGGTAAAGGACAGTAAATGGTTGTGTACTGTATGGTAAAGGATAGTAAATGGCTGTGTACTGTATGGTAAAGGACAGTAAATGGTTGTGTACTGTATGGTAAAGGATAGTAAATGGTTGTGTACTGTATGGTAAAGGACAGTAAATGGTTGTGTACTGTATGGTAAAGGACTGTAGATGGTTGTGTACTGTATGGTAAAGGACAGTAAATGGTTGTGTACTGTATGGTAAAGGACAGTAAATGGTTGTGTACTGTATGGGAAAGGACAGTAAATGGTTGTGTACTGTATGGTAAAGGACAGTAGATGGTTGTGTACTGTATGGTAAAGGACAGTAAATGGTTGTGTACTGTATGGTAAAGGACAGTAAATGGTTGTGTACTGTATGGTAAAGGACTGTAGATGGTTGTGTACTGTATGGTAAAGGACAGTAAATGGTTGTGTACTGTATGGTAAAGGACAGTAAATGGTTGTGTACTGTATGGTAAAGGACAGTAAATGGTTGTGTACTGTATGGTAAAGGACAGTAGATGGTTGTGTACTGTATGGTAAAGGACAGTAAATGGTTGTGTACTGTATGGTAAAGGACAGTAAATGGTTGTGTACTGTATGGTAAAGGACAGTAAATGGTTGTGTACTGTATGGTAAAGGACAGTAAATGGTTGTGTACTGTATGGTAAAGGACAGTAAGTGGTTGTGTACTGTATGGTAAAGGACAGTAAATGGTTGTGTACTGTCTGGTAAAGGACAGTAGATGGTTGTGTACTGTATGGTAAAGGACAGTAAATGGTTGTGTACTGTCTGATAAAGGACAGTAGATGGTTGTGTACTGTATGGTAAAGGACAGTAAATGGTTGTGTACTGTATGGTAAAGGACAGTAAATGGTTGTGTACTGTCTGGTAAAGGACAGTAGATGGTTGTGTACTGTATGGTAAAGGACAGTAAGTGGTTGTGTACTGTATGGTAAAGGACAGTAAATGGTTGTGTACTGTCTGGTAAAGGACAGTAAATGGTTGTGTACTGTCTGGTAAAGGACAGTAAATGGTTGTGTACTGTCTGATAAAGGACAGTAAATGGTTGTGTACTGTATGGTAAAGGACAGTAAATGGTTGTGTACTGTATGGTAAAGGACTGTAGATGGTTGTGTACTGTATGGTAAAGGACAGTAAATGGTTGTGTACTGTCTGGTAAAGGACAGTAAATGGTTGTGTACTGTCTGGTAAAGGACAGTAAGTGGTTGTGTACTGTCTGGTAAAGGACAGTAAATGGTTGTGTACTGTCTGGTAAAGGACAGTAAGTGGTTGTGTACTGTATGGTAAAGGACAGTAAATGGTTGTGTACTGTATGGTAAAGGACAGTAAATGGTTGTGTACTGTATGGTAAAGGATAGTAAATGGTTGTGTACTGTATGGTAAAGGACAGTAAATGGTTGTGTACTGTATGGTAAAGGACTGTAGATGGTTGTGTACTGTATGGTAAAGGACAGTAAATGGTTGTGTACTGTATGGTAAAGGACAGTAAATGGTTGTGTACTGTATGGGAAAGGACAGTAAATGGTTGTGTACTGTATGGTAAAGGACAGTAGATGGTTGTGTACTGTATGGTAAAGGACAGTAAATGGTTGTGTACTGTATGGTAAAGGACAGTAAATGGTTGTGTACTGTATGGGAAAGGACAGTAAATGGTTGTGTACTGTATGGTAAAGGACAGTAGATGGTTGTGTACTGTATGGTAAAGGACAGTAAATGGTTGTGTACTGTATGGTAAAGGACTGTAGATGGTTGTGTACTGTATGGTAAAGGACAGTAAATGGTTGTGTACTGTATGGTAAAGGACAGTAAATGGTTGTGTACTGTATGGGAAAGGACAGTAAATGGTTGTGTACTGTATGGTAAAGGACAGTAGATGGTTGTGTACTGTCTGGTAAAGGACAGTAAATGGTTGTGTACTGTATGGTAAAGGACTGTAGATGGTTGTGTACTGTCTGGTAAAGGACAGTAGATGGTTGTGTACTGTATGGTAAAGGACAGTAAATGGTTCTGTACTGTCTGGTAAAGGACAGTAAATGGTTGTGTACTGTATGGTAAAGGATAGTAAATGGTTGTGTACTGTATGGTAAAGGACAGTAAATGGTTGTGTTCTGTATGGTAAAGGACAGTAAATGGTTGTGTACTGTATGGTAAAGGACAGTAAATGGTTGTGTACTGTCTGGTAAAGGACAGTAAATGGTTGTGTACTGTCTGGTAAAGGACTGTAGATGGTTGTGTACTGTATGGTAAAGGACAGTAAATGGTTGTGTACTGTCTGGTAAAGGACAGTAAATGGTTGTGTACTGTATGGTAAAGGATAGTAAATGGCTGTGTACTGTATGGTAAAGGACTGTAGATGGTTGTGTACTGTATGGTAAAGGACAGTAAATGGTTGTGTACTGTCTGGTAAAGGACAGTAAATGGTTGTGTACTGTCTGGTAAAGGACAGTAAATGGTTGTGTACTGTCTGGTAAAGGACAGTAAATGGTTGTGTACTGTCTGGTAAAGGACAGTAAATGGTTGTGTACTGTATGGTAAAGGACAGTAAATGGTTGTGTACTGTATGGTAAAGGACAGTAAATGGTTGTGTACTGTATGGTAAAGGACAGTAAATGGTTGTGTACTGTATGGTAAAGGACAGTAAATGGTTGTGTACTGTATGGTAAAGGACAGTAAATGGTTGTGTACTGTATGGTAAAGGATAGTAAATGGTTGTGTACTGTATGGTAAAGGACTGTAGATGGTTGTGTACTGTATGGTAAAGGACAGTAAATGGTTGTGTACTGTATGGTAAAGGACTGTAGATGGTTGTGTACTGTATGGTAAAGGACTGTAGATGGTTGTGTACTGTATGGTAAAGGACAGTAAATGGTTGTGTACTGTATGGTAAAGGACAGTAAATGGTTGTGTACTGTATGGTAAAGGACAGTAAATGGTTGTGTACTGTATGGTAAAGGACAGTAAATGGTTGTGTACTGTATGGTAAAGGACAGTAAATGGTTGTGTACTGTATGGTAAAGGACAGTAAATGGTTGTGTACTGTATGGTAAAGGACAGTAAATGGTTGTGTACTGTATGGTAAAGGACAGTAAATGGTTGTGTACTGTATGGTAAAGGACAGTAAATGGTTGTGTACTGTATGGTAAAGGACAGTAAATGGTTGTGTACTGTATGGTAAAGGACAGTAAGTGGTTGTGTACTGTCTGGTAAAGGACAGTAAATGGTTGTGTACTGTATGGTAAAGGACAGTAAATGGTTGTGTACTGTATGGTAAAGGACAGTAAATGGTTGTGTACTGTATGGTAAAGGACAGTAAATGGTTGTGTACTGTATGGTAAAGGACAGTAAATGGTTGTGTACTGTATGGTAAAGGACAGTAAATGGTTGTGTACTGTATGGTAAAGGACAGTAAGTGGTTGTGTACTGTCTGGTAAAGGACAGTAAATGGTTGTGTACTGTATGGTAAAGGACAGTAAATGGTTGTGTACTGTATGGTAAAGGACAGTAAATGGTTGTGTACTGTATGGTAAAGGACAGTAAATGGTTGTGTACTGTATGGTAAAGGACAGTAAATGGTTGTGTACTGTCTGATAAAGGACAGTAAGTGGTTGTGTACTGTATGGTAAAGGACAGTAAATGGTTGTGTACTGTCTGGTAAAGGACAGTAAATGGTTGTGTACTGTATGGTAAAGGACAGTAAATGGTTGTGTACTGTATGGTAAAGGACAGTAAATGGTTGTGTACTGTATGGTAAAGGACAGTAAATGGTTGTGTACTGTATGGTAAAGGACAGTAAATGGTTGTGTACTCTATGGTAAAGGACAGTAAATTGTTGTGTACTCTATGGTAAAGGACAGTAAATGGTTGTGTACTGTATGGTAAAGGACAGTAAATGGTTGTGTACTGTATGGTAAAGGACAGTAAATGGTTGTGTACTGTATGGTACAGGACAGTAAATGGTTGTGTACTGTATGGTAAAGGACAGTAAATGGTTGTGTACTGTATGGTAAAGGACAGTAAATGGTTGTGTACTGTATGGTAAAGGACAGTAAATGGTTGTGTACTGTCTGATAAAGGACAGTAAGTGGTTGTGTACTGTATGGTAAAGGACAGTAAATGGTTGTGTACTGTCTGGTAAAGGACAGTAAATGGTTGTGTACTGTATGGTAAAGGACAGTAAAATGGTTGTGTACTGTATGGTAAAGGACAGTAAATGGTTGTGTACTGTATGGTAAAGGACAGTAAATGGTTGTGTACTGTATGGTAAAGGACAGTAAATGGTTGTGTACTCTATGGTAAAGGACAGTAAATTGTTGTGTACTCTATGGTAAAGGACAGTAAATGGTTGTGTACTGTATGGTAAAGGACAGTAAATGGTTGTGTACTGTATGGTAAAGGACAGTAAATGGTTGTGTACTGTATGGTAAAGGACAGTAAATGGTTGTGTACTGTATGGTAAAGGACAGTAAATGGTTGTGTACTGTATGGGAAAGGACAGTAAATGGTTGGACAGTATTTTTTCAAGCCATTCAATGATCTAGGTCAGGTCACTACAGAGACCAGGACTTTTGTTGAGTTCTCTGATATTTCGACGCTGGACCATGTTGATTCAAGAAGAAAAGAGAGACAGATTTGGAGTGAGAGGTTGAGAGCCTTGGGAGACGTGTTCTGTGTTCTGTGTGTGTGTGTGTGTGTGTGTGTGTGTGTGTGTGTGTGTGTGTGTGTGTGTGTGTGTGTGTGTGTGTGACTTCTAGCCCTGCAATAGGGGCATTGGCCTATTACTGTAATTGCCTTGACACTGATAAAGGAAATAGGAGGGGGTGCTATTTGTCTTTAATGCAGCCCCATTCATATTACCCCAAGACATATTACCCCAAGGCATATTACCCCAAGCCCCGTTCATATTACCCCAAGACATATTACCCCAAGACATATTACCCCAAGCCCCGTTTATATTACCCCAAGACAAATATTACCACTTGAGATGCTCTCATTTCCTTAAAGGCCCTTTGAGGGTGATGCCCTGCTGTGTTAGTACACACACACACATGTATATATGTATGTATGTATATATGTATGTATGTATGTATGTAAGTATGTACAGTATGTATGTACAGTATGTGTGTGTGTGTGTGTGTGTGTGTGTGTGTGTGTGTGTGTGTGTGTGTGTGTGTGTGTGTGTGTGTGTGTGTGTGTGTGTGTAAGGAAAATTATAATGCCGGAACAGAGCTGTGAAGAGACTTGAGAGGTTTCAGAGATTTCAGAGTAAAGGCAGGTGTAGACAGGCCTCAGAAGGAGCTTGTCACTCGCATCTGTGTAGGGGTCAACACCTTGGGCACCTGGGGTGTGAAGCCAAGGAGAGGCCTCAAGCAGTGTGTGGCCCGAGGGTGGAGGGGTGGGAAGGTTAGGGCCAATGAGGCCAAGGGGGCCGAGAAGGGCCTCTGTTCTTCTGCAGAATGATCATTGTTTATCCTGACTGGGACACGTGGCCCTGTGGCCCCCCATCATACACACACATGCGTGCCGTGGACACACACACACACACACACACACACACACACACACACACACACACACACACACACACACATACACATACAAACCTCTCACACATTGGGTTGCTTTAATGAAAGCCCCCTCCCCCTCTCTCTCATCTATTTCTCGTTCCTTCTTCCTCTCTGTCACACACACACTTACACACTTACACACTTACACACACACACACACACACACACACCCTGCCCCCACGCAGCAGCAAAAGCACAAAGAGTCCCTGCTCAGCTGCTGACCTTGGCTCCCCCCTGTAGCACAAAAGGCCCCAGAGATGGATGCCTCTTTGGTGAGCGCTCACTGTCATTATGTGAGCCTAAGCTTTTAACCTCTTTCTTTTACTCTCTCACACACACACGTGCACACACACACACACACACACACACACACACACACACACACACACACACACACACACACACACACACATACACAGAGAGAGAGAGAGAGAGAGAGAGAGAGAGACACACATGCACACTTGAAAAGATTGTGAGTCAAATACCTGCATTCAGAATACACTGACACATTGAGAAACGTCTCATGGTCATTTTGCTAGTGTGCAGCAGTTCACCCAGTCCGCTTATGTTCTAATGCAATGTGTCACACACACTTTGTTAACACATTCAAATGAGTCTGATATTCAATCAATGAAGATTAACTTGCTGAAGGTGAAACCTTGTAGTATTTCTTCACCCTGCTTACATTTTAATAGAAGAAGCCAAATAAGATTATGCATATAGAGAAATTATGCAGAGATGAGTACAGTTTAATATATGGTAATTATTTGACGGGATATACTTACACAGTGATTAGCATATTGAGAGAGAGAGAAAGAGAGAGAGCAAGAGATAAAGAGAGAGAGAGAATGATAGAGAGAGAGAAAGAGAGGGAGCAAGAGATAAAGAGAGAGAGAGAACGATAGAGAGAGAGAAAGAGAGGGAGCAAGAGATAAAGAGAGAGAGAACGATAGAGAGAGAGAAAGAGAGGGGGGAAGTAAAGAGATACAGAAAGAGAAATGAACGAAAGAGCGCTGTCTGATGAGCTTTTTCTTTTCTCTCTATCTCTCCTTTACATAAATGAGCAGTGTGGACTGTAGGTCTTGTTAACAAGCTGCCAGCCTGTGTGTTCTCTGACTGATAAACCATCACTACATTCTCGAACACAGGGATGTGCTGAGCAGGCCTAACATACTATGCATGCCAGACCACATGTCAAATATCTCACTTTCTCACGTGCACACACACATACACATGCACAAACAGAGGACGGCTTGAGCGTGTGGTGGCATGGAGTGCTAGAACGTTTCCAGACGCTCTCTGTATAAGGGTCGTGGTGTGTGGTGGAGATGGTATGAAGGCCTAACACGTGTTCATTAGACTAGACCTAGAATCCTTCCAAATGCCACCAAACATCTGTAACACAAATGTGATCCCTTTATAGAAGACCCGGAACTCAAAACCACCTTTACAACAGCAAAACCTACGTGTTAGGCCTGAAGTATCGACATAACTGTGGCCCTGTATTTTGTTTGATCATTTCACATGAACTGAACATATGCTTTATTTTAAGTATTTTCCAGAAATGAGAATTTGACCAAAAATGGAAACAATTGTCTGAGGTTGGTGCTGGACCATCTGACAAGTCAAAGTCGAATGAAAAAGCTTTCAATAAAGGTTACAACCCAGGTCACGTGAGATGATTAACCAAAACACAGGGCCCTACACATAACAACTAGTGAACCAAAACACAGGGCCCTACACATAACAACTAGTGAACCAAAACACAGGGCCCTACACATAACAACTAGTGAACCAAAACACAGGGTCCTAGACATGACCAGTAGTGAACCAAAACACAGGGCCCTAGACATGACCACTAGTGAACCAAAACACAGGGCCCTACACAAAACCACTAGTGAACCAAAACACAGGGCCCTACACAAAACCACTAGTGAACCAAAACTATGAACTTGATCAGCAGTAGCAACCCTACGTCAGAGCTCAGGGAGGAGACGTCATTTGCATGATGAACTAGGTAGTTTACCCCTGTTTAATGCACCACCTACATCTTTCACTTACTACAGTGCCTTGCGAAAGTATTCGGCCCCCTTGAACTTTGCGACCTTCTGCCACATTTCAGGCTTCAAACATAAAGATATAAAACTGTATTTTTTTGTGAAGAATCAACAACAAGTGGGACACAATCATGAAGTCGACATTTATTGGATATTTCAAACTTTTTTAACAAATCAAAAACTGAAAAATTGGGCGTGCAAAATTATTCAGCCCCCTTAAGTTAATACTTTGTAGCGCCACCTTTTGCTGCGATTACAGCTGTAAGTCGCTTGGGGTATGTCTCTATCAGTTTTGCACATCGAGAGACTGACATTTTTTCCCATTCCTCCTTGCAAAACAGCTCGAGCTCAGTGAGGTTGGATGGAGAGCATTTGTGAACAGCAGTTTTCAGTTCTTTCCACAGATTCTCGATTAGATTCAGGTCTGGACTTTGACTTGGCCATTCTAACACCTGGATATGTTTTTTTTGAACCATTCCATTGTAGATTTTGCTTTATGTTTTGGATCATTGTCTTGTTGGAAGACAAATCTCCGTCCCAGTCTCAGGTCTTTTGCAGACTCCATCAGGTTTTCTTCCAGATTGGTCCTGTATTTGGCTCCATCCATCTTCCCATCAATGTTAACCATCTTCCCTGTCCCTGCTGAAGAAAAGCAGGCCCAAACCATGATGCTGCCACCACCATGTTTGTGTGTGTGTTCACACAGTGTGTTCAGCTGTGTTGCTTTTACGCCAAACATAACGTTTTGCATTGTTGCCAAAAAGTTAAATTTTGGTTTCATCTGACCAGAGCACCTTCTTCCACATGTTTGGTGTGTCTCCCAGGTGGCTTGTGGCAAACGTTAAATGACACTTTTTATGGATATCTTTAAGAAATGGCTTTCTTCTTGCCACTCTTCCATAAAGGCCAGATTTGTGCAATATACGACTGATTGTTGTCCTATGGACAGAGTCTCCCACCTCAGCTGTAGATCTCTGCAGTTCATCCAGAGTGATCATGGGCCTCTTGGCTGCATCTCTGATCAGTCTTCTCCTTGTATGAGCTGAAAGTTTAGAGGGACGGCCAGGTCTTAGGTAGATTTGCAGTGGTCTGATACTCCTTCCATTTCAATATTATCGCCTGCACAGTGCTCCTTGGGATGTTTAAAGCTTGGGAAATCTTTTTGTATCCAAATCCGGCTTTAAACTTCTTCACAACAGTATCTCGGACCTGCCTGGTGTGTTCCTTGTTCTTCATCATGCTCTCTGCGCTTTTAACGGACCTCTAAGACTATCACAGTGCAGGTGCAATTATACGGAGACTTGATTACACACAGGTGGATTGTTTTTATCATCATTAGTCATTTAGGTCAACATTGGATCATTCAGAGATCCTCACTGAACTTCTGGAGAGAGTTTGCTGCACTGAAAGTAAAGGGGCTGAATAATTTTGCACGCCCAATTTTTCAGTTTTTGATTTGTTAAAAAAGTTTGAAATATCCAATAAATGTCGTTCCACTTCATGATTGTGTCCCACTTGTTGTTGATTCATCACAAAAAAATACAGTTTTATATCTTTATGTTTGAAGCCTGAAATGTGGCAAAAGGTTGCAAAGTTCAAAGGGGCCGAATACTTTCGCAAGGCACTGTGTATCCCTGCCTTTCCTCTTCTTATACCCTCACAGGGCTAAAGCATTGAGAGATATCTGCTAATGAATCTGATAGAATGACTGCCGGCAAAGCTGTTTGTTTCAGGATTTTATTTTCCTATATCTCCTTTTGTTGTGTAGTGCATGAATCTTGCTGTCTGTCCCCGTGTTTTATCGGCCCTGTCAATATTCCTGTGTGGAGTGTACCCTTGACTAATGCCTGCTTGCTGGGTGCTTACAGTACATGATTGCTGCTGCAATTCTCATATTGATTCATACACAGAGAATCCTCCATGATTATTCTGCTGTGCCACTGCGAGAGTGAATACACTTGTATGTACACTGTGGTACATAACACTAGGAACACTTAGTAGGTGACTTTGAACGGGGTATGGTAGTAGGTGACTTTGAACGGGGTATGGTAATAGGTGACTTTGAACGGGGTATGGTAGTAGGTGCCTTTGAATGGAGTATGGTATTAGGTGCCTTTGAACGGGGTATGGTAGTAGGTGACTTTGAATGGGGTATGGTATTAGTTGACTTTGAACGGGGTATGGTAGTAGGTGACTTTGAACGGGGTATGGTAGTAGGTGACTTTGAACGGAGTATGGTATTAGGTGCCTTTGAACGGGGTATGGTAATAGGTGACTTTGAACGGGGTATGGTAGTAGGTGACTTTGAACGGGGTATGGTAATAGGTGACTTTGAATGGGGTATGGTAGTAGGTGACTTTGAACGGGGTATGGTAGTAGGTGACTTTGAACGGGGTATGGTAATAGGTGACTTTGAACGGGGTATGGTAGTAGGTGACTTTGAACGGGGTATGGTATTAGGTGCCTTTGAACGGGGTATGGTAATAGGTGACTTTGAACGGGGTATGGTATTAGGTGCCTTTGAACGGGGTATGGTAGTAGGTGACTTTGAACGGGGTATGGTATTAGGTGACTTTGAACGGGGTATGGTAGTAGGTGCCTTTGAACGGGGTATGGTAATAGGTGACTTTGAACGGGGTATGGTAATAGGTGACTTTGAACGGGGTATGGTATTAGGTGCCTTTGAACGGGGTATGGTAATAGGTGACTTTGAACGGGGTATGGTAGTAGGTGACTTTGAACGGGGTATGGTAGTAGGTGCCTTTGAACGGGGTATGGTAGTAGGTGACTTTGAACGGAGTATGGTATTAGGTGCCTTTGAACGGGGTATGGTAGTAGGTGACTTTGAACGGGGTATGGTATTAGGTGACTTTGAACGGGGTATGGTAGTAGGTGACTTTGAACGGGGTATGGTAGTAGGTGACTTTGAACGGGGTATGGTAATAGGTGACTTTGAACGGGGTATGGTAGTAGGTGACTTTGAACTGGGTATGGTAATAGGTGCCAGGCAAACCGGTTTGTGTCAAGAACTGCAATGCCGCTGGGTTTTTCATGGTCAAGAGTTTCCTGTGTGCTCCAAAAATGGTCCACCACCCAAAGGACATCCAGCCATCTTGACACAACTGTGGGAAGCGTTGGAGTCAACATGGGCCAGCATCTATGTGGAATGCTTTCAATGCCTTGAGGCTGTTCTGAGGGCAAAAGAGGGGGATGCAACTCAGTATTAGGAAGGTGTTATTCATGTTTTTTACCCTCGGTGTACAGTATATAGACATACCATGCATTTCAATGTGCATATGTAGGCAGTACAGTCATGGTGATAAACGTAATGAACTGGGACAGCCAATCATTTCTGCACATTTTACAAAAGTATAAAAATAATCCTATAGTTCAGTAAAATTAACGTGGGCATGATGTAGTCAATCTTTTTTCTCAGTTTTAGTTTTTTGTTTATCCCTGCTTGTGTAAGAGGACTTCCTTCCACTGGGTTTTCCCTCCTCCTCCTCCTCCTCCTCCTCATACCACAACACCATATATCCCCAGTGTGATCAGTACCACTCCAAAGCAGCAGATCATCTTTAATCACATATTTTTGTCCTGATTGAATATTTATTGGCTTATTTATTCTTAATCACAGACTGTCTGGGTCTAACCCTCCATATTTCTGTCCAGCTGAACTCCAGGTCTGCTCTTGGCGGTGCTCTCAGAGCACCATTACCCTCAGCACAACGGTTGCCTGGCACCACTCAAATCCATCAAGTCTCTGTGATTTTGTCGACTGTGACATCCAGCCTCAGAGAAAAAAGCTACCTCCAACACGGCCCCAGAGGATATTAGGCAAAGACACATGAGCCCATCATTTTCCAGGCCTCCACGTGTGCAATGCCATAATGATCCAAGGAAAATGTCTCTCTAACTGCCAGAGCCGTCTCTTTGTGGTTGCTTTGCTCTGCTCCTCTTTGCCCGCTGCACTAATTGAATCACCGTAGAGTCACTGTATCAATTCTAACTTTGGTATTAGGATTTAATCAGGCATGTAGGAGACCAGCTTGGTGAGGTGAGGGGTCCTTTGTGAGGAGCCCATCTGTTGGTGACACAAGGCCCAGTTTGGGCCCTGGTGGGCTGGGCCAAAACAAAAAGAGGGGGAGGCGGGTGGGTAGCTTCCCCTCCTCCCTCTCTAGGACGTCTGTCTGCGTCTCTGGGACTTCTTCCCTTTTAAATACATGCACAGGCACACACACATACGGGATACACACAAACCCATTTACACCCGTCCCCATCTCCTCCTCTTGAATACAGTATACACCCCTCACATCTGTTCCAGACCTGCAACACACAGAGTGTACTGCAGAAATCTAATCTAGATATTGTCTCTTATCATATGCACTTCCCCCTGGCTGCTTGTTGTAATATTTCCCCTGGCTGCTTGTTGTAATATTTCCCCTGGCTGCTTGTTGTAATATTTCCCCTGGCTGCTTGTTGTAATATTTCTCCCTGGCTGCTTGTTGTAATATTTCTCCCTGGCTGCTTGTTGTAAGATTTTCCATTGGCTGCTAGTTGTAATATTTCCCCTGGCTGCTTGTTGTAATATTTCCCCTGGCTGCTTGTTGTAATATTTCCCCTGGCTGCTTGTTGTAATATTTCTCCCTGGCTGCTTGTTGTAATATTTCTCCCTGGCTGCTTGTTGTAAGATTTCCCATTGGCTGCTAGTTGTAATATTTTCCTCTGGCTGCTTGTTGTAATATTTCCCCTGGCTGCTTGTTGTAATATTTCCCCCTGGCTGCTTGTTGTAATATTTCCCCTGGCTGCTTGTTGTAATATTTCCCCTTGCTGCTTGTTGTGATATTTCTCCCTGGCTGCTTGTTGTAATATTTCTCCCTGGCTGCTTGTTGTAATATTTCCCCCTGGCTGCTAGTTGTAATATTTTCCCCTGGATGCTTGTTGTAATATTTCCCATTGGCTGCTTGTTGTAAAATTTCTCCCTGGCTGCTTGTTGTAATATTTCCCCCTGGCTGCTTGTTGTAATATTTCTCCCTGGCTGCTTGTTGTAATATTTCCCCTGGCTGCTTGTTGTAATTTTTCCCCTGGCTACTTGTTGTAATATTTCCCCTGGCTGCTTGTTGTAATATTTCCCCTGGCTGCTTGTTGTAATATTTCCCCCTGGCTGCTTGTTGTAATATTTCCCCTGGCTGCTAGTTGTAATATTTTCCCCTGGCTGCTTGTTGTAATATTTCCCCTGGCTGCTTGTTGTAATTTTTCCCCTGGCTACTTGTTGTAATATTTCCCCTG
Source organism: Oncorhynchus mykiss (assembly GCF_057628025.1). Classification (NCBI taxonomy): domain Eukaryota; kingdom Metazoa; phylum Chordata; class Actinopteri; order Salmoniformes; family Salmonidae; genus Oncorhynchus; species Oncorhynchus mykiss. The sequence continues at coordinate 24,786,267 of NC_143045.1, read as the reverse complement.
GCTGCTTGTTGTAATATTTCCCCTGGCTGCTTGTTGTAATATTTCCCCCTGGCTGCTTGTTGTAATATTTCCCCTGGCTGCTAGTTGTAATATTTTCCTCTGACTGCTTGTTGTAATATTTCTCCTGGCTGCTTGTTGTAATATTTCCCCTGGCAGCTCACAGTGTTAGAGATGTAGATATTACACACAGATCATTACAGACCAGGACAAGAGCTGCTTCTGTTACCCGCCAGCTGAAATTGATTGTGACAGTACACACTCACTCGCACGCATGCACATACACACACACACACACACACACACACACTCACACACACACACACACACACACATGCACACACACGCACACACACACGCACACACACACACACACACACACACGCACACACACACACACACACACACACACACACACACACACACACACACTGCATTCACACGGCTCAGTCAGGGCTAGGTGCTCTCTGTAAACGTGCTGATGGCAGGAGGGGGGGTGGCGTGTGTGGAGTGAGTCAGGTGATAGAAGTGGTGTTTGTGTGTAGAGACCAATAGGAGTGTGTGTGTGTGTGTGTGTTTCAACCTGATACTAAAGCCAGCGGGTGCTTCTGTGGAGTAGGTGATTACAGAACTGGGCAGTCGTGGCATAGATGATGGTGATGAAGATGACATTAGCATCACTGGAATATTCCTATGATGGTAATGTGATCTATTTACTTCAGCAGGAACCCTTACCGTAGCCTGAACCCCAATTCTACCATTTCACAGAAAGTAATCCCTTTTGCAGCCTATTATTTGACATGTGGATATGTTGTTCTACTGTGAAGTTGTAGATTTAGCATTGGCCTTTGGTCATGGACTCGTAACTGGCATACGGGCCACCACAGATGGAGTAGACTGGCTGCCATGAATGTGGATGTGAACGTTTGATGCCCAGAGCAAAGCGCACCACAGGTCCCACGGTTTCAACACCGAGACCCTCTCTCAGCTCAGCACCATATGCCGTTCCATACCCTTCAGCACGTCTCATGCCCCAGACCCAAGCACACTTGATCCTGCCTGCTCTCCCCTTCCTCCTCCCTTCCCTATTTCCATCCATCCATCTCTACATCACCCTCCTCACAGCCCCCCATGCAGCCTGCTGTCCCTTCTCTCCCTTCTCTCCCTTCTCTCCCTCCCTCCCTCCCTCCCTCACTCCCTCCCTCCAATGGCTGCACAAATTAGCACAATGTGCAGGCGGGGCATCTCAGCTGGCCTCCACACCCCACTTGACACAGGCCTGACCTCTGCTGTGTGTCTGCCTCCCCGTTTGGCTGGACCAACTCAGGGTGGGCTGTCACTCCCGTCACCCCTGGCTGCCAACAACACAACAGGATGGGGACAGCAGGGAGGGAGAGGAGGGTAGGGAGCGAGGGATGGAGGAGTGAAGGAGGAGGGAGGGAGGGAGGGAGGGAGGGAGGGAGGGAGGGAGGGAGGGAGGGAGGGAGGGAGGGAGGGAGGGAGGGAGGGAGGGGGGAGGGAGGGAGGGCAGTCCAGTCTCGTCTGCCTTGGCAAATGGGGGTGGGGGCTTGGGTGTAGCTTCCCAGGGTCACCTGGTCAATTAAATTCACATTGAGGATATAAATGATATACAAACAAGTAAACGTCTGACTAGAAGGGCTATCAAGGACTCCTCGGTCATGGGGTGTCGACATACTGTATTGTTGTCCACAATGACTTATAGAGCTGTCTGTGTTATATTTAAATTCCTATAGGGGAACAACCACATAATATCTAAAAACATTGCTGGGTTGAATTGAACTTAATTTATAATAATACGTTTACTTAATTTTTTTGTTTTTGTTTAAACCAAGCAATTTTTCAAACGATAGTAGAAAGTAGATCAGTATAAGGAGACATCACTTGTGGTTTTACAACTTTCTTATATTTTTTTAGGATATTATTTTATTTATGATACTCCCTCATGCCGTCAGTTGAAATCAGCTGTATTGCCACTCGACTCAAACACAAAAACAGACGTTTCAATGAGCCCGTCTGACCCTATGTGTGTGTGAGTGAGAGGCATGTAACAGTCCCCCTCTGGCCGTCGTTCTCTGAGGAGTGCATGATACTAAAGACACTAAACAGAGTCCCGGCTGTGACAGGGGGGTGGTGGGGGGTCCGGGGTCCCCTCTCCCCCTCAACCATTCTGTTCTCTTTACAACTTTACAAAATAGGCTTTTAATTTTGCCGGGCGGCTGGGGCGTGTGTCCTGCCTGCATCAATCATCATCATGAGGTTTCAGGCTGGGGCCTTTCCCTAGGGCCCTCTCACCGCAAAGATGTCCCCACGCGCTTGCATGCATGCACACACACACACACACACACACACACAACCATACACACAGACAAATGTCTGGGTAGCATTAAAGATGGGGAAAAATAGGAAGAAAGCAAATGTCACAAAATGAAAAAATAAGCATTTTTATGTCGTTCAAGTTTTAGGTTGGACTTATACCAGACTAAGGACTATACCAGAAATGGTACATTTCTACCTCCCCAAACTTCATCCCTTCTTCATCTCTCTCTCTCACCCTGCTGGGTGGTGTAATCTGATAAACCTTGCCGAGAGGTGTGATAAGGCAGGGCACCGGAGCACTGTGTACCTCCTCCTCCCCCTCCTCACTCCCTTCTCACCCCCAACTCACCCCCTCTCGCCGCCAGTGTGTGTTTAGTATGCATAGAGCTTGGCTATCTGCTCCATTGCACCTTGACTCCCCCACCACCCCAACACCTTCTTCTGATCAACCCCAGCGACAACACCCCTCCACTATCCCCTCTTACACTCTTCCTACACCCCCCAGACCCCAGCAACCAGCACCCAGCACCCCTATACCTTGTCCCTTAGTTGAGCCATTGGGGGAGAGAAAATTACAAAATAACTACTGTTTTCCCCCCACTCACTGTTTCAGCTGGCTCCCCTCTCTCTCAATCCTCTCCCCTTTCCTTCTCTCATCTCTCTGACTCTCTCTCTCTCTCTCTTTCTCCCCCTCTCCACTCTCTCTCCGACCCCAGAGGCGTGCCGCACAGTGATAATGGAGCTGGGAGAGCCGAAGGCTGCTATCTATCGGCCATGCCGCTCAAATGGGATTGTGTGTGTGTGTCTGTGTGTGTGAACTGGGTGGATGCAAGTGGTTATTAGAGATCAGGGAAGCCCAGGATTTTAGACTGGGCAGGATTGGGGGGCTTGAAGGACGGAGAGGAGTGAAGAGATGGAGCGGGGAGGAGAGGAAAGAGAGAGATGGTGACGGTGGGCATGTTTGTAAGCCTCCCCTGCTAACCATGAGAGATAAGACAAAGCGAGTTGTTTACAGTTCCTCTCTGCATAAAGAGCCATTAATAAAGGTGAAGTATGATCTGATGAACGGAACGGTGAGGGGCAGGCTATGGTGTGTGTGTGTGTGTGTGTGTGTGTGTGTGTGTGTGTGTGTGTGTGTGTGTGTGTGTGTGTGTGTGTGTGTGTGTGTGTACAGATGTGGGGTGACCTGGCCTCAGACAGAACACCTCCACCAACACTGCTTTACATCGCTTTCTGACGATCTCATTCACACCACTAGACCCCCAGCTAGCTAGCTAGCCTTGTGTGAAAGAGAAAGATGGAGTTCCTTTGTGTGTGTGTGTGTGTGTGTGTGTGTGTGTGTGTGTGTGTGTGTGTGTGTGTGTGTGTGTGTGTGTGTGTGTGTGTGTGTGTGTGTGTGTGTGTGTGTGTGTGTGTGTGTGTGTGTGTGAAAGATAGAGAGAGTGTGTGTGTGTGTGTGTGTGTGTGTGTGTGTGTGTGTGTGCCTGTGCGTGTGTGTGCGTGTGTGCGTGTGTGTGTGTACGTGTGTACGTGTGTGTGTGTGTGTGTGTGTGTGTGTGTGTGTACGTGTGTGTGTGTGTGTGTGTGTGTGTGTGTGTGTGTGTGTGTGTGTGTGTGTGTGTGTGTGTGTGTGTGTGTGTGTGTGTGTGTGTGTGTTTGTGTGTGTGTCTGGACGCATTGGAGTGTAGAGGCAGCTAACCCCCTGTTGGATTGTTTTGTGCCTCGCGCTGCGCTGCTTGTTTTGTTTGGGTCCCGATCGAGTGCTCTTCCCAGGCTTATTTCCCTTTATTTTTATTGTTCCATCTGGCTGCTAGTCACACATTAATCAACATTGTGAACGGGGCCTACCTCCCTCTGCCAGTGGTGTTATCAACTCACAGTTGATGTGAGCGCTGGCCCAGGAGAGAGGGCTCTGGCAAAGGGAGAGGAACAACAACACAGCCGGCGTGTGGTTTATTTCTGGTGTATATGTGCACCAGCGTCATGTCAGTGTGCACGTTGATGCCTTGGTGGACAGCAGTCGACAAATTTGAAGTCTGGCCTCAAACGTCTCACGCAGGCAAAACAGTTGCTGAAACACACACAAACCAGAAACCAGAGGCGAGCTAGTCTATGTTTATTGTAGCAGGTTTTAGTTTAAGTTGTACCTCACGCTCCCTATCAGGCCTGTGTCTCAGTTCAAGTTGGACAGACGGAGGTGGGCTTTAACCAGACATGACTAGTGGCACCAGAGAGAGTGAGCAGCATCAGCAGCAGCTGCAGTGTGTCAGGCTTGGCTCTGGCTGTGACTCTCTGGACTGATAAAGAGCTGCTTACAGAGCTCATCTCAGCTCACGGACAGCCAGAGCCCCTGTCCTGTCCTCCTGGAGGCCCAGGCTCGGCCGGAGCCTAAAGAAAACAGGTAGCCCAGGTTAGAGCCCTATTGTCAGGCCACGGGATCCTGTCTGTAATCTTCAGATTTAGCAGTGGGGGTGTACACACACTTCCTCCCACACACACACACACAAACACACAAACAAACACACTCATACACATACACATACACATACACAAAAACAAGCATTCATAAGCTAGCACACACACAATGCTCTCTCACTGTCCCTGGTGCTGGCGTGGCTCTGATTCAAGCTTAGCGAACAGGACCACCTCTCTCTGCATGTCGTGGAGCGAGCGCCGCACGCAATGTTTCATTTCACACTCGCTTTGCGCAGACAAACCAGTTGATTTGACAGCCGAGCCAGAGATTGAATTAACCCCATTGTCGCCGATCGAGGCTTTTAAACGCCTTTTTGTTTATTTGTTTGTTTTAATTTGCTCCACTCCTCCCTCCCTTACTCGTCGTCGCGGTCCGAACAGGGGAATAATTAGCGTGGTATTGAAAAGTAATAATGCTATGGATTAACGTGGGAGAAGTTGACGGAGGCACATCATTGAGTGAGACAAATCCATGCTCGGAATTGGCAGACAAAGCAAGAAGCAGTCAATACGGATTATGGCTAAGCCGCCCCACTTTGGCGAGGCTCTTTGGACTGGCATTGATAGGCTCTCGCAGGTCTGCCAGCACCCCCAGCCCACCCCCACTCGGTGTTACCAGGCAGGGGGGAGACATTGGGTTGGAGAAGGGTTGGCGGGCAGGCGGGTGTTGGCATGGGGGGTGGGGGAGGATAAGGAGGGGGAAGCAGAAGGAGGCTGGGCGTCTTGCCACGTCTACCCCTCCAACCCTCCCTCCTTCTATCCCCCCTCTTCTCCTCCACCCAAGCCCTCGATCCCTCTCCCATCGGGCGTGGCGCTGGCACTGCCATGGGCTTGGGTTTGGTGCCAGCTGGGCAAACACTCAAGTCGTTGACAGAATAAACACCTTGCAAATAGAGGCAGAGATGACACCCAGGCAGCTCCAAGTAGGGAAGCAGAGCAACAGAGAAAAACATCAGCAAGATTTTGTCTGCTTGCAGATGGTGATGGATGAAGGTGCATCACCTTAACAACTAGTCTGAAGTCTATCCATTCTATCTGGCCTTTTCCATAGCTTTGTATAGGTCTTTTATTTACCTGATATGGGTTTACTACAGAGTATTGTTTCCTGTTGTATAGGTCTTTTATTTACCTGATATGGGTTTACTACAGAGTATTGTTTCCTGTTGTATAGGTATTTTATTTACCTGATATGGGTTTACTACAGAGTATTGTTTCCTGTTGTATAGGTCTTTTATTTACCTGATATGGGTTTACTACAGAGTATTGTTTCCTGTTGTATAGGTCTTTTATTTACCTGATATGGGTTTACTACAGAGTATTGTTTCCTGTTGTATAGGTATTTTATTTACCTGATATGGGTTTACTACAGATTATTGTTTCCTGTTGTATAGGTCTTTTATTTACCTGATATGGGTTTACTACAGATTATTGTTTCCTGTTGTATAGGTCTTTTATTTACCTGATATGGGTTTACTACAGATTATTGTTTCCTGTTGCTAGGCCTCTGTAGACTCCGAGGGGGACCTCATACACTCTTAGAAAAAAGGTGCCATCTAGAACTTCAAAGGGTTTTTAGGCTGTCCCCATAGGAGAACCCTTTGAAGAACCCTTTTTGGTTCCAAGTAGAAACCTTTTGTTTCCAGGTAAAAACCATTTTGAGTTCCACGTAGAACCCTTTACACAGATGGTTCTCCCATGGGGACCGCTGAAGATCCCTTTTGGAACCCTTTTTCTAAGAGTGTAGCTAGATGAATGAGAATGTATGTTAATCTTCTGATTGTTTTAGATGGGTGTCTGTGTATGGGTGTGTGTTTATGGGGGTGTATGGGTGTAAGTCTGTGGGGGGTGGTATGTGGGCTTGGGACTGTCTTTGTTGACAGTGTTTGTGTGTACGTGTGTGTTAATATGTATGAGCATGTTTACCTTCATTGTCGTTGTGCAGGTGTTTGTGAGTGTGCATGTGTGCATGTGCTCATTATGCGGTTCTTTGAGCAATATCCTCAGTGTATTTGTATTATGTCTCAGTACTCTGTACACACTGTGGTCGTGAGTGTGGATGTGTTTTTCTTTACGCATTGGTGTTTGTTGGTATATTTTGTATGCATCTCTGAATGTACGCAATTGTTCCCAAAGCCCTGCTAAACTGGTTAACATAGCTGGTCTTACCCCTCTAACCCTGACTACGGCACCATTACTCCCCCTCCCCTTTCAGTCAGATCCCCAGTAAAGCATCACGTTCAACCCTCTCCACCCATCTTGGAATCTGTTTACACCTCTAAACATGCACAGTTGAAGTGGAGAGAGCACTCACCATGCATCCCCTGGCTCCCTTAAGTCAGCAGTCAACATATGTATAGGCCCAAATCAAAACAAATAATCCAATGAGAAGAAGAATCACCCAATTCTCCACTGTTATGTGTGGAGAGAATGGACAGGGATGAGCGTCGAACATCGTCGGAGATATGGACATTTGTGTGTCTGTGGATATTTTGTAATAATTTTATTCATTAATTCGCTCATTCTTTTGCATATAATTCTTATATTTTTATGTTAATGACGGCCAGGAATGAGAGAGAAAGTTTTTTTTGATGACATATCTCCATTAGAGATCCTTTGGACGGCTTAACGCCCCGTCCAAAAATAGCGGTGAAATCCGACGGAATAATGCAGAGAGGGAAGGTGGGGGGTGGGGACAGGGGGGAGGGATTTGGTGCAGCTGAAGCTTTGCATTCAAATCGGTGTCCGTCTCGGCAGAGGGCCCCGCGCACTACGCTTTATCGTGTCCGTACAGCCAGCCCCGCTTGTTTATGAATAAGAAATGTGGCACGAGACCAGAGAAGTGAGTTGTCTTTGTTTTGTCAAGTGTGCCTCGACAAAATGCTTCCCCCCTCCCCCTCTCCCCCCTCTCCCCCTCCAGGGACCAAAGAGGGCAGCTCTGAACCCATGTCGCCTGCCTACCTGACGCACTGTTGCCATGGGAATGGCTGTCCCTCGATGATACCAACACACACACACACACACACATACAGACAGCCTCTATCTTCTCTCCTCACTCCAACAAGTTCTGTTAAATATTCATGAGGTGTGACTACAGGAGGACCCCTCTCTCGCTCTCTCTCTCTCTCTCTCTTTCTTCTTTCATCTCTCTCTCTCTCTCTCTCTCTCTCTCTCTCTCTCTCTCTCTGCTGGCCTTTGTCTTAGACTCCGTCCTGCCTTTAAAGCTGGAGTGAAGTTGTGCAGTCAGGCAGCCTTTGAAGGATTTCTCAGACCCGACCAAGTATTTTAAAGACAGGCCTGTGGGAAGGTTGATGCTCTGCCTGTCATCTCTGCAGCCAGCATCCACCCCAGCAAACACAGCAGCCAGGTCACCTGTGATGCAAGTCAGTATTCAACATCCATCCATGACTGAGGACGATGGGAGAAGATGTGGAAACCGGCCACTAGGGGCAACAGTAGGGGAAACAGGGAGCGCTGTTACCTTCAAGTAGGTTTCGGTTTTGCCAGGGTGTTGTGAACAGGGATGGCGGCTGGGCGTAAGCATCTGATTCCAAAGGTTGCAAGTTTGAATCCAGCAATAGAAAGATGTTTTTGAGATTTTTGTTTTAAGACTATCCCAAACCTTAACCCAAACCTTAACCATTCAGAGTTAATGCCTAACCTAACGAAGTAGATCTATTTTTGGTATTCTGGTAGAGTTTAGGCTGTCTGATGAGCAATATGAAGAGAGATTCTTATGTTCAGTGGATAGTTTGCGGCTGCTTTTCAAGTATTCCAGCAGTATTTTCAGCACATCCAAAGGGAAGGTGTTCCCCCTGTGTATGTGTGTCTACCCTAACCCCCATGCTAGGGGCTGAGCAGTGGAGGTGGGGGTGGGTTGCCGTCGGGGTGTTCACCCAGGAGGGTCATCATGGTGTGGGCAGGCTTAGCCCTGCTCCCTCTCCCTCCAGTGGGATCATGGTGGTGCCAGCCTGCCTGCTGAACCATCTGACACACATTCACACCTCGCCCTGGCGGGCACTGCCAGCTTCTGCCACCATGCCTAGGAGCATGTGGCTCTGAGTACACACTCGCCACAGTAGCAGGCTTTACAGTGTCAAAGTCAGTCTCGGTGGCACAGGTGACATTAGGTTTGTAGCCAAGTACAGTCTAGGGGTCCTATCTTCTTCTTCCTCTATCTCTGTCTTTGTTTTCCCATCTCCTTCCTCATGTTCTTTCTATGCTCTGCTTTCATTCTCTATCCCTTCCTCTTTCTGTTTTGCTCTTATTCTCTCTCTCTCCCTCTCTGTTTAATGCGTTCTCTCCCCCCCTCTCTCTGTTCAGTTCGCTTTTCTCTCGCTCGACTGGGAATCACCTCGGTCTCTGACGTAGTGTCTTTCTCCAACAGTCTGTCTGCCCATATGCCCAGAGCCTGACACCAAAATATGGCCTGCCCAATGTGTGTCTTTGTTAGCTGTTTAAATGTGGCTAATCTCATTCAGCCACATAGCTCAGCTGCTCTCTGTCTCTCTCTCTTCTCCACACTCCCCCATTTTCAGCTGTCGTCAAGCTTTCTATACCCTCTATCTGTCTCTTTCTCTCATTGTCTATTTCTTTCCCTTATTCCCTTTCCTTTCTACATCGCCATGGAAACTCTCTTCCTCCCTCTTTTGCTTTTATGTCTCCTTCACTCTCTGCCTCTTTTTACTTCCTCTCCTTAAGCTTGCTCCTATCCTTTTAGCAATTCTCTATGTCTTCTCTCCCTCCTGTCTCTCTCCCTCCATCTCTCCCTCTCTCTCCCTCAAACTCTCTGCCCCCTCTCTCAGTGGTAAATCCTCTAATCTCTCCTGCTCAGACTGTGTGGCACACGCTGGCCTCTCGCGGGCACACAGATGCCCTCTGTCCGCCATCATCTCGGGGGTGCTTCCTGCGCAGGTGTGCCATGGGGCGCCGTCGGCACGGGGGCACCGGGCCGGTGGGCATGGATCAGGGAGGGGAGTGGGGGGGCAGTCAACGTTCCCGTTCGTTCCCAAACGCTCTGGAGTGAGAAGGAGAGGGTAGACCAGACAGACAGATGCTACTTGATAGTACTGCCTCCTGCCTCAGTCCGTGACGTTCCCGACATGTGACGTTCCTTTTTTCCTGCTGACTCCATAGGATTCTTTGGGGTTGGTTTGTACTTTTTCCCCCTTTCGCTGGCATCTCTTAATCAATGTTAATTGGCTGTAATTAGTATATGTTAATTAATTATATTTACTTCAAATTAAAGGTATGAATGGTCCCAGAGGCTTTCCTGTTCATCTCATTAAAACCAATTAGCGGCAATTAACACGTGTAAATGAGACGCCACTGAGTCCAAAACAAACAGTGTGCAGGCTGCCCGCTTCCCATGCTGTTTAACCTGGCCTGTGTGTGTGTGCGAGGGAGCATTGATGCCTAAGTGGACTTCTTGAAACAAACACTACAGAACAAATAGGAGATGCACACATTTACATGACATACTGTACATTTACATGACCATATGACTCAAAACACTGTCGTTAGAAACATATACAGTTAAAGTCAGAAGTTTACATACACTTAGGTTGGAGTCATTAAAACTAGTTTTTCAACCACTACACAAATTTATTGTTAACAAACTATAGTTTTGGCAAGTCGGTTGGGACATCTACTTTGTGCATGACACAAGTCATTTCTCTTGACAATTGATTACAGACAGATTATTTCACTTATAATTCAATGTATCATAATTCCATTTGGTCAGAAGTTTACATACACTAAGTTGACTGTGCCTTTAAACATGTTGGAAAATTCCAGAAAATTATGACATGGCTTTAGAAGTTCTGATAGGCTAATTGACATCATTTGAGTCAATTGGAGGTGTACCTGTGGATATATTTCAAGGCCTACCTTCAAACTCAGTGCCTCTTTGATTGACATCATGGGCAAATCAAAAGAAATCAGCCAAGACCTCAGAAAAAAAAACTGTAGACCTCCACAAGTCTAGTTCATCCTGGGGAGCAATTTCCAAATGCCTGAAGGTACCAAGTTAATCTGTACAAACAATAGTACGCAAGTATAAACACCATGGGACCACGCAGCTGTCATACCACTCAGGAAGGAGATGTGTTCTGTTTCCTAGAGATGAACGTACTATGGTGCGAAAAGTGCAAATCAATCCCAGAACAACAGCAAAGGACCTTGTGAAGATGCTGGAGGAAACAGGTACAAAAGTATCTATATTCACAGTAAAACGAGTCCTATATCAACATAACCTGAAAGGCCACTCAGCAAGGAAGAAGCCACTGCTCCAAAACCACCATAAAAAAGCCAGACTATGGTTTGCAACTGCAAATGGGGACAAAGATCATACTTTTTGGAGAAATGTCCTCTGGTCTGATGAAACAAAAATAGAACTGTTTGGACATGATGACCATCGTTATATTTGGAGGAAAAAGGGGAAGGCTTACAAGCCGGAAGCACGGGGGTGGCAGCATCATTTTGTGGGGGTACTTTGCTGCAGGAGGGACTGGTGCACTTCACAAAATAGATGGCTTCATGAGGATGGAAAAGTATGTTGATATTTTGAAACAACATCTCAAGACATCAGTCAGGAAGTTAAAGCTTGGTCGCAAATGGGTCTTCCAAATGGACAATGACCCCAAGCATACTTCCAAAGTTGTGGCAAAACAGCTTAAGGACAACAAAGTCAAGGTATTGGAGTGGCCATCACAAGCCCTGACCTAGATCCTATAGAACATTTGTGGGCAGAACTGAAACAATGTGTGCGAGCAAGGAGGCATACAAACCTGACTCAGTTACACCAGCTCTGTCAGGAGGAATGGGCCAAAATTCACCCAACTTATTTTGGGAAGCTTGTAGAAGGCTACCCGAAACGTTTGACCCAAGTTAAACCATTTAAATTCAATGCTACCAAATACTAATTGAGCGTATGTAAACTTCTGACCCACTGGGAATGTGATAAAATAAATAAAAGCTGAAATAAATCATTCTCTGTACTATTATTCCGACATTTCACATTCTTAAAATAAAGTTGTGATCCTAACTGACCTAAAACAGGGAATTTTTCCTAGGATTAAATGTCAGGAATTGTGAAAAACTGAGTTTAAATGTATTTGGCTAAGGTGTATGTAAACTTCCGACTTAGTAACCTTTTCCTTACATATTCACAGAATCCCTTATTTTGAACATGTCTTCAGTAGTCTCAGTCCTACAGTATGGGAACTGATACTGTTGTTTTACATCAGACCTCTTCCTCACATAAAATCCAACGGTTTTATTAATTGAAATTCTGTCGACAACATATCTTGTTTTTGTCTGAGAAACCACCATCCGCATTGAGTAGGGAGAGTAATCCCACGCAGGGAAAATTGCCAGCAAATGAGGTGATGTAAACAAGGAAGGGAAGAGCAAAATAAACAGAACACATTCAAGCATCTATAGCCTCACAGTATAGCCACTATACACCATTAAATTCTGCTACTCTGTTTACATTTAAGGTGACAGTCATTTCTGGACAGTTTAATATCAAATAAAGAAGCATTTAATCCACATTCTACCATCTCTTTCTCCTTAGCCTATGCAGTCTTTTCTCTCTCACTGCCCTCAGACTTTGTAAGAGAGAGAAACAGAGGGAGGAATACATTTCTACATTTCCCCAGACAGACACAACACAGGATCTTAAATTTTACCTCGGTATTAAAACTCTCAATATTCCCATTCCAGGAGCATCCCAAACCTCAGATTCCAATTATCCCCACAACACAGCCCAAGTTTCAATAAAGCACACGAAGTTGACATCCAAAACGCTCAACACCTTTCTAAACGTTAAATAGATCCACATTATTACTCATTGGAATTTTCATTTGATTTATATTCCCACCCTCTCAAGGTTGAATGAAAATAAGAAAATATGTCTTTTGAAATCCTGTTTCAGAGCAAGCCCTAATCTGAGTTTTGTGGTTGTGTCAGGCAGCGTTGACAGACATCTCTCTAGGTGTAGGGATATGGGTGTGTGCCGTAGTAGTCCCTAGGTTTAGCAGAGAGAAACGTCGTAAGCAACGCCTGCCGTACTTACCACTGTAACAATCAGGGGGTTTCAGGGGCTTTGAGGCTGAGAAGATGACGCTTTGTTTGGCGATAAGAGAGAGAGAATGTATGTGTGTGTGTGTGTGTGTGTGTGTGTGTGTGTGTGTGTGTGTGTGTGCGTGCGTGCGTGATCCTGGGTGATGAACAAATATGTGTGCTCTATTGTGGGATGGTAAACACGGCAGCAGTAAGAGGCACAGGATTTACTGTTTCTTATTTTGATGGGGTGAGAGGAGGGGGCAGGGGGTGCTGTATTTGGAGTGGAGCACAATGAAGAGATGGGGGATTGGGGGCAGAGAGGAAGAATGAGGGAAATAAAGGTAGAGGAAGAATTTCAGGAGTGCCCTGACATAAGACCACGTTGATAAAGGAAGGAATGTAGCAGCCAACAAGGAGAGAGAGAGAGAAAGAAGGAGTGTGTAAGTCAAAGGAAAGTTCAGCCAGTTGTGAGTCCTCATTACCCTTCAGCCCTCCCCTATAAACTCAAACACAGAGTGCCACCCCCCCTTTTCTCTCCCCCCTCCTCTCCCCCCTCTCCAGGCTCAAAGACCCTGGTGGAGCTAGCTTGATGTTCCGTGGTGTCACATAGAAGTTTTAATCAGGGCCAGACAATCAGTTGAACTTTCTCTCTGTCTCATATTCAGTACTCTTTTTCCTTCAATGTCCCTTGATAGGTTCTCAGAGACAGTCCTACAGGTGGAGCTCCATTTAAAAGAGGGTGATCCATGTCATACATATGGATTTGTTATTTTCACGTGAACTAATGGGAGTTAAAGGGATAGCTCACCCAAATTACCCTGTTAGCAGTCTATGGACAAGCTATGACAGCAATCGATGCTTTGGTTTAGTTTCACAGGCACTGTTTCCAAATGCTAATATTTTAGCGTTTGTGGCACAAATCTCATTCAAGTCATGGGACAGATATTAGCATTTTTTTGCACATCACGTCCAAATCATCCGAAAGTATAAAAAAAATGGATTGGGAAGCTCAACAAAGTCACTTATAGTTTGAACATGATGCGTGAAAAATGCTAATATCGGTCTCATGACTTGAAAGGTATTCAAGCCACAAATCCTAAAACATTAGCATTTGGAAACATTATCAGGGAAGTGCATTATATTGGCTTAGAAACAGAATGACATTTCTAAAGAAGGCACATTTTAGTAGGAAATCCATTTGTCATCATTGTGATGTCGCCAGGTTGACTCTCAATGTACTATAACATTAGCTAGCTAACTAAGAATGAGGGGAGTCAACTGAATTTAAGTTAGCTAATGTAAGCATTGCTAACTATTTTTGAAACACTTTGCTAGCTAATGACAACATTACCATTTCTCTCAAGTTAATTTGACCACATGATAATGACAGCAAAGTTGTTTCCTACTAATTGTTTGCCTTATTTAGCATTGTCATGGTATTTCAAGGCAAATATAGTGTAATTTTGTAATTTCAATTAAACAGTCATTAACCCCCGTTCAGCATGACTGAACACAACTGAACTTTCGATGACCACTATGGTCAGCGTCATTTTTAGAACATTCATAAAAATGGCATGACGACCGAGTGACGGAGGTGCAACCCATGAATACAGTTTCTACTTTAGAACACTGTTTCCCAACTCCTCGAATACCGCCTCGAATACCCCCTCGAATACCCCCAACAGCACACATTTTTGAACATGCACACCTGATTCAACTCATTGAGGGCTTGATGCCTATATGATTAGTTGACAAGTTACATCAGGTGTGCTTGTCAGGGGATACAATAGAAATGTCTACTGTTGGGTGTCCTTCAGGACTGGGGTTGGGAAATACTGATCGTAGAGAGTAAGAACGAAGTTGGTGCATAACTGTGACATGCAGTGAGACACTAGTGTCATATGTGATCAACAGTTTGGCCTGGGAGGCCACCTCTCCACTCCGCCGACAAAACTCACACAAGTGATTATTCCGCCATAAGGACTTTTACATTCAAATTGGTCATTTAGCTTTGAAGCATGAAAAATGCATCTAATCCTTTTAAAAAACAGTAAATTAGTGAGAGTTACCTCACACACCGACAGACAGAAGAGGAGAGGAGAAGACATCAGGAGTATAGTCTGATACCACTGTGGCTGTCTGGTATCTTCCTCCAGTCTCCAGATTAGAGCTAGGGGAGGTCTGGCCAGGCCATGCTGCTGCCTCACTAATGTTCTCTGTGTTTCCCGGGCTTAGGGAGAAGCGACCTCTCACCTGTTCCCTCGGCTGCCTGGCAGAGATATAAGTTAACAGGCGTTTATTTTTTCCTTCTTCTCGATTTATTTATTTCCCATCCCTCTGTATCTGAAAATTACACAGGGAGTCCGTCCGTCCCTAACACGGCCACAATCAGCCTCTCCTCAGTGAGTAGCGTGTTCTTCTTTCAGGCCTGTCATGGAGGAAAGACAATGCAGCACACCTGTACGGTCTCAGAGAGGCCTCTCTGTCTTGTTGTCAACATGCTTCTATGGGGAGAGGGGATTCTCAATAAGGATGATGTCTGTGTGTCTGTTCTGCAGAACACACAAATAACTACAGCCATTCTGTCCATACAGAGCCATGTAAATTCCCCATCCCCATGTAGGATTTGCAGTGGTGTGGCCTACTGGAAGAGAGCCTACTGTAAATCAATCAATTTCTATTTGACAAGTATCTTTAACGATTTGATTAAGGCAGATGGAACAATTCCCTTCAAAGATGTGTCAGTAGTAGGGAGAGATAACAAACTGTTTATCCAGGTGTGTGGACTCTTCAGCCAATCAATTATGTTAATTTATCAATGAAAGACCAAGGAGGAGCTAAAACCACCGGGGCTGAGGAACTCAGGGGCCAGAGTTGTCCACCCCTGTTCTATACGGCATTATGAAAATGGTCTGTGGAGAAATCTTTTGCAGTAATACCAGGTCTTTAAATGGTTCATCTTAAGGGGATCTAAATTCTGCAGATGCAAATTAAATACAGGAAATGGAATTAGTATATCAGAGACCTTGTTTCTAGCGACCAGTACCACTTACTTTTGTAAGTAAACTAATGTACTTTTTCCTTAATTTCACTTCTCTTCTCCTTTTCTTTTTCTTCCATCTTTATTCAACTCTAAATGCAATTCAATCCTTTCTCTCTGCTTTATACTCCAAGAAAACCTGTGACCTGTGAACATGAAGAACATTGTGCCCCCCAAAGATCATGAGGATCTTTCGCATTCACAGGCTGATGATTCTGATCATCCAAGTTCAAATACAACTCCTGGATGTCGGGATTTAAATGACATTACATAGAAATTAGATTTCACATCTAAACCAACTAAACCTCCCAATAACAACCTGCTTTAATTATACTATGCCCCCCTTTCCTTCCTCATCTTCCCATTCTCCTAGCAATTCTTCCACTCTTGTTGTTCATTCTGCTTGAATACAAACTCGTATATTCTTTGCCGGCACAATGCATCTAATATAATACAAAGTAATCCAGGAGCTACATATATTCCTAGCGATGGTACCACAGTGGTTAGAACCCCAGTGGATAGCATGTGCATTGATTCATGGTGGGCCACAGTGGTGTTACAGTGCTTTCTCTTACTTGCATAATCTATCTAGCCATCTACCTGTACCCTACTGTATGTATAGGTCATCTCAATGGGGAGAGTGTGTAGTGGAAAACGATGAATATATAAAGAGCTAGGGACAGGACAAATGGATGTGTCCCCACACTAATGGGACATCGGTGGATGTTTCTGAGGTCTTCATCAATGGGAATTGTGTGTGTGTGGGGGGGGGGTTCTCCAGTGGGGTAATAGATGATCAGATATGGGCTTGTAAGCTAAAGGGACAAATTAGCTGCTTGGTGTAAAGATATCCAACTATGCATGGAGTTTAATGGAATGCACTTCCTTTGAATGTGGGTGTGGGTGGGGAGTTAGCACTCGCCACCGCCACCAGCCACCAGCCACCAAACCTCGCTCTCTAATAAATCATGTAATCCCTGATACTGGAAGACAAACATGCCCCTGATCTAATCAGCACTGTAGGATTCCTTTTATCACCCCATCCCAGGGTGATGATCACACCTCCATACCATACCCCTAGAAGGAAGCTGAGCTGGACTATCCCAGGGTGATGATCACACCCCCATACCATACCCCTAGAAGGAAGCTGAGCTGGACTATCCCAGGGTGATGATCACACCTTCATACCATACCCCTAGAAGGAAGCTGAGCTGGACCATCCCAGGGTGATGATCACACCTCCATACCATACCACTAGAAGGAAGCTGAGCTGGACCGGACAAGGGTGAGGATCACACCTCCATACCATACCCCTAGGAGGAAGCTGAGCTGGACCGGGCCAGGGTGATGATCACACACACACACATACATCCTCCTTACCATACCCATAGAAGGAAGCTGAGCTGCACCGGGCCAGGGGCATGGGGGGGATAGAGCTCGGCTGGGCTGGGTTGGGATAGATTAGTTTACATCCCTGGTTCTCATCTCCATGCAGTGCAGGCTCAGCTGGGGCCTAAGCACACGGGGTTAGGTGGGTGCCATTCCCTGAGATCACTGACCGACCATCAGCCTGCCAGCCCAGATAATTTACAGCCTCCCCTCCTTCTCCCTGTTCCCCACCTCTGCCCTGCCCTGCCCTGCAACTCAAGGGTGTGAAGATGCCAGTGGTACGCTCCGGTGAAGACAAATCAGCCTCCGTCCCCCTGTCGTAAAACACCCGGAGGCCACAACCTCCTCACATTTTTAGCTCATCGGCAGGCTGAGCATACAACGAACTGCCCAGGCTCCCCGCACCAGCATATGAACGACCTCCACAACAACCCAACCAAGCCACCACCGACCCCCCTCTATGCCTTTCCACCCACCCCACTTCCCCCCTCACCCCAGACCACTCAGTGTGGCTCCCTGCTGCTCCTACCTGATGGGCCTATCAGGAACAGAACCATACAGGGAACAAATCTCTCTCTTAAATCGCATCACTGAGGCCCCTGGTCTCCTCATCATAGAGAAACAATTTGTGTTCCCACCCACAGTCTCAGCTCTAGCGTTTGAGCAGGGGATCGGTGTGGGGGTCGGCGGCGGTGGGGCGGTGTGGGGGGGGGGGGGGGGGGGGGGGGGGATATGGAGTCCTACAATCATATCCCTTTCTGAATAATGGCAGTAAGGAGTCCCACATATAGATTCATTTGACACATAGTGCTACCAACATGGAGAACAGTGTATAATCCAGCAAGGAAACTATCTGAAAGGGATATGATTGTGTGTGCAACTAAAAGTGGGAACAGTTTGTTGTTGTTGATTGCATACATTCTCTTCCATAGGATTAGTGTTCTTCCTCCTCATAGCCATATATAGTATGCTCCTTCTTTAGTTTGGCCCTTGTAGGCCCTTGGTCTAGGTGTTGAATATTACCCTGAGCCTATATAAAGCACAGCCTTGAGACTTTTGACATTGAGGCTTGTCAAAGGGACTCTAGTTCTTGTTGTGAAATGGTTAATGTGAATCGTAACAGACATCATGTTGTCATTATTTCCAAATCCACCTGAGCCCTCTCGACTGGGGTCGCTCCTCTGTCGACCACTTTACATCCCCCGCGCCCGAGGCCTGGAGAGACCCGTGCATGACTGCAATCCCAGTTGGCGGATTTGTGTCCTCCTTGACGAAATTCGGTAAGCACATGCAGACACTTAAAGGTGTTTAGAATTGAGGAATGTGTCTGTCTGGAAGTCATTTCTAAAGTCAATGTCTGATGCCTCTGTTGTCTGCTTGTGTTGGGGAGCTCAACAGCCAGCCCCTGAAACGCCAGTCCACTGATATAAAGGCTGTAGCCTATAAAGTTCTAAATGACGCGGATGCTGAAAATGTACAGACTGGTGTAGTTTCAACCAGCACTGATAATCCCTTCTCAGAAATAAATTGTCCCATTAAAATGAAATGTTGCCTGTATAGGTTTAATAAATTGAAAACGTTAGTTTGAATCCTGCATAATTTGGACGGAATCACAAGCATGTCGCAAGGCTTGTGCGAAATAACATTATTTGCTGTGTATTATAATACATGCACCGGTTTTATATGGCCAAACAGTGTCAGTGACCCCCCCCCCCCCCCCCCCTCCCCATGAAATGTGTGCTTATTTATATGCAGTTATTCAGGTATGCAGTAAATTCCAATTACTTCTTTAGATTTATATTTAACATGGAGAAAAATATGACAGAGAAGCTCTGTTTTTGAGCAGCATTGTAAATCTCGTTAACTCTTTCTCTTCCAACTAATAAAGGAGGAATCTGAATAAATGAATGCAGTGAACAGTGCGTCAGATTTTAGGTGCTAGTGGTTCTAGAAAAGTGTGAAGTGTGTGTGTGTGTGTGTGTGTGTGTGTGTGTGTGTGTGTGTGTGTGTGTGTGTGTGTGTGTGTGTGTGTGTGTGTAAATGTGCGTGTGTGCTAGTGCGTAAATGTGCGTACGTCCTGGTTTCCATGCGAGTATGAGCGCGTGCGTGTGTGTAACGGGATCGAATACATTATATACCCAGCCAGCGCTCAATCCCATGCCTGGCTCGGCTCCCACCGGCCTTAAATCCCCGGCTCTCCTCCTGCGAACAGCCGCTGACTTGCAGCATGTCGAGGCGAGGCGTTTTGCCTATGCATTAGCCATCCATTTCCTTTGGCTGACACCTCTCCAACATAAAACCGTAAGGCAGAGGTAAAATATCTCTCTCCTGGCGAAAATAAAGCTTTGTCTCCCTCCTGATCTATAGGATATAAAATAAAGCCACGGCTTTGATGCGGGCTTTACCTTATGCACGGGTTGCTTTTTGTGCACACAAAAGGCAATGAAGATGAATGGAGCGAGATTGCCCGTGGTGCGTCTCCCGCGGCCCAGCAAGATTCTCTCGCTCCCCACTTCCTCTCTTCCTTCTCTCTCCTCTCCTCTCCTCGCCCATCTTTAATCCTCTGCATTCATCCACAGAAGTTTGTAAGGACTGTGTTCTTATTGATCAGTGCTTGTCGATAATGATGCAGCGTTTCATAGGTAAAAATCGTATTTGTGTAAGTTCTGATTGGAAATTACTGAGATAATAAGTAATTCTAAATTATCTTCACTTATTTTTCTCTCCATAGGCCTATTTGATTTAATGAGCATTGTCTTCTATTATATAGTTTCATGCACAAATTAGTTTATGTTCAAAACTTCAACCTATTGGAGTAGTCTAGAAGGGATCTTCACATGTTTTTGAGGTATACATCTATATGTATGTGTCGTTAGATGTTTATACTTTGCATGATATCACTGCTTTCAGTGATCATGTTCCCTGGTAGAACAATGACTCATGTGTTTTGTTCAAATACTGCCAATTACGCTGCAAGTTGAGACCTTCCTCATATCCCTGTTGTTAAACTTAAGAGATGAAGAATGTTTGAGATTTTTAAAGAATCATAGGTTTACCGTTCTCTGGCTTTTTAAATGAAACAACAAATGTAGGCCTACCTTGGAGAACATTTAAACTCAATTCTACTTTTTACTTGAGTGCATTTTTGTTTTTACTCTGCACTTTTTTTTGTATCTTAGATATCCAACATGACCATCTACCTTGTGTGCACATTTTCTAATTTGACAAAAAAAAACAGAGTGAAAAAAATAAGTCGCAAAATACATCTTCCAGCTATCATCCAGCCATCCCTGTAGCCTATTTTAAATCAACCCCGGGCACTTGATATCAGCAACGGCCAGGGCTGCGGATGCTAGCGGGGTTTTAACGCAGAAATCTGCTCCCGTGCAGCAGCTATCTGCCACTTTTCAGCCTCGCAGGCCGTCCCCAGAGCATTGCCCACTGCGAGATAATATCTCAAAGGGAGTGGTTATCACCACACATTATATTAGAATCATTAGTGATCCTAGCCCTTTCACCCGTATTGCAGAATAAGCACGGAGAATCATTAATCTAAACTAGAGCAAATGTTCCCAAAGACTAGACCTTTTCTCTATATATTTCATAAGGGAGTCATAATAATAATACTCTTTTCTGCTGGTCCGTATTTTCTGTAACATAAATGCCCTCTGATTTCAATTTCAGTCGAGAGTATACTAGTGCAGGCCTATATGTTTGACATGTATTTGTTATATATGAGTAAAGCTCTAATGTGGATGAATATGCTATAGCTAGCAGATGTCAATTCGATTAATTAGGCTTTTTTTTATCTGTCACGTCAGCACTTTTGGGATTCAGCAATACTCCAACTACAGGACCCCACATTAAAATCAAGTGCATGGGCCTATAATAATAAATCACATCTGGGGTGGGCCTACCTCTTTATTCAGATTGAATTCGCCCCCTAGTGTTATGTGCATTGCCTGTACTCGAAGAAAGGTCAGTGGAATAGCACATGTTTTGTGATGTTGTTCAATGAGTAAGAGAGATTGCTTAAATATAGCCCATAATAGGCCTACATAGATAGATCCCACGTCACTGTCCCTCTCTAAATTACTCATAGTATTAGAACAATGTAATTGCATTCTGCATTCTTGGAAGAGGCTGGAAGATGATGACGGGGAGATTCGCCCCATCCGTCTTCCGAATAGAAAGTTGCATTTAGGCCTATTTCACGCTGAGACCGGACCAGTACCATGGAAGCAGCACAGTTGTCATGTCAGCGTGTTCATTATCGGGTTGGGGAGAGTAGCAGCAGCTGTTCTGGTGATGGGACGGCCAGAGCAGATCTATAAGTTCCATCGAATTTCTCTCTCTGCGATGGAGTTGGAAAGTCAGGAAAATGTTTATGTAGAGTTTCGGGTCAATATTCTGCGAGGTCATCATTGGCAGATGTTTGTGCCGATTCCAAGAAATCCAAGGGAAAATCAGCTGGTCTTTGGAGTAGGCCACGGTAGGCTATCTAGTCTAGATGTGGCCTGTTTACAGTGTATCATTTCAAAGATAGAACAATATCTTAATAAGCCTTATTTATAATTTTGATTCACAATTCAACATTTCGACATATAACATTGGACAGGATCTTTTCACATTTGCACATATTGGCCCAAGGAGACGGTTGAGCCATAGCCTATTATTTTTTAAATTATTTTCTTCGTTTTTATTTGGGGTGGGGAAGAGGGGGGGGGGCTGTGTGGAATGATATTGCTGTGCTGTGATTCTGCTCAGACATTGTCTCTATACCCTTCTAATCAGTTTTGGCACGCTGTTGGCTTGAGCTGAACGGCAGCCCCTCCTCACCTCGCGGACGCGCACGGTGGCCCGGGCTCTGTTTGAGCTGTGGTGAGTGACAGCACACACACTCTCTCTCGCCTGCCTCCTTGTCCACGCCGTGAAAATAAAGCCGTTTTATGAATACGACCCAAATCACATGCTTGATGGTGAACCTACGCACCCTATTAGAATGATCCCGCCCTGCCCCTTTGCTCCGTGGTGCATGTGGCACTATAAAAACGACATAGGCTATTGATGGTGGCTGCCTTGTCAGAAGTACGTATTTTGCGATGATCCAATACCATTTATTATTTATTATAATACCAACATATTTTGTGAGGAAATATATTAACTCTCAATGTTAAAAAGAGGACATACTCTTTATTTATTTTGTTAGGTTATGCAATTATTTATTTATTTTCATTTAGGCCTATTGAATCTGAATGCTTGAATTTGTTCAACTATGCCAACATTGTTAGATGTTTTACATTGTATTCATTATTTTTCTCATGACAGCATCATATAATTTTTTAAAATCAATGTACTAATAATTCTAAACAATTCCAACATATCGGTCTTGCATTTCATTTATTACGTTTATTTAACTAGGCATGTCAGTTAAGAACAAATGAATTTATAGTGAATGGGAATCAAACAATAATAATCAGTCATTCAAGATTTAATAGGAATGAATAACGCATTCATGATCAATACTACATTTGTCATTACACATTTTTCTTATTTTGCGACGTAAGGCATAATTCTGAAAATAGTCCAGTTATAGACCTAGGCCTACTAAAAGGAGCATTTCAGTTCACTTTTGTTTTCAAAATTGTTCATCTGCAATTTGGTTGTACACCCATTTCAGCAATTTATAGTTTATATAATTTATAGTAAGGCCAATTTATGTAACTTCAGCATTGTCTATAATTTAATCGTAGGCCTAGTATTAAATTGTTTAATTTAGCCTATTCCTTTTTCATATTTGATTTGGAAAGATGAGGTCTGAGAAAGAGGACTTATCTATTTAAAGCTTTTCAATTGTAATCTAAACGAATTACATGAGAGTAAAAACAACAACACATTCATTTGTATAAACTCAATTTGTGCTTATGAATGGGACGTGCCTATCCGTGTCCCCTCTGAAGTCCCAACAGGATGCTGATTGCACCCAAACAGGGCTGTGGCGCGGTGGGGGCTAGAGAGAAGGCCTGCCCGACCCACTGCTCCTCGCTAGCCCCCCTCCCCCCGGAGTGCTCTCGGCGGTCCCCGGTGCGCTCAGCTGATCAAAGCTCCAGTCAGGAGTAATATTTCTCACTTTATTACCGGAGTCACGGCGTGTCTGCACAGCTAGCGATCACAGAGTCCACTGCCCACTCTCAACTCTCTCACTCGCCCGGTCACGTATCAGCAGCACACAAACATAT
The DNA here is from genome assembly GCF_057628025.1 of Oncorhynchus mykiss. NCBI lineage: Eukaryota > Metazoa > Chordata > Actinopteri > Salmoniformes > Salmonidae > Oncorhynchus > Oncorhynchus mykiss. The sequence goes on along the minus strand of NC_143045.1, from coordinate 24,762,726 downwards.
CCTACCAGAAGCAACACAATACAACTTATTTTGTTAAATGTATTGGCGTATTTCTCATACGCAGGCCTATTGAATAGCCTAAACTAAAATATTGTTTTTGTTGATTAAAAAAATGCATTTCAGAAAATGTTTTCACTAGACCTGAAAGTAGGCTAATCATTATCTTAAACGAAATAGCGTTTCGTCTGCATCTAGGATGAGTGACATGGACATGCTTTTTAGAATCAGTAGCGGTGCGTGGTTAAAATCACTGGGGAAGGCCCCAAAAAGACATATTACAACTTATGAGTTGTGATAACTGAGTTGTTTGCTCTATAACCTTTTAATTCATATGCCTTTTGACCGTGACAGATAAGCCTAAAGGCTGAGACAATAAGAATACACAGTGGCAAAATAAATTCAGCCACACCTTTGTTTTATCACAAAGCCGGATAGTAACCTCTGTCCAGTGAGGTCCACAAAGCATATTGCATGTACAGTAACAGACAGTTAGTTACATGACCTACAGCATGGTCAAGCAAGTTAATGTTTCCGACATTTTCGGACCACTAAACAACTATTGATTTAGAATCACGGAGAGTTACCGCAAGTCGCAAAGATAACAGGAGCTGCATCCACTATTCCAGCACCATTTCAACTTCAACATCATCTAATCACCTCTGCTTAGTCTAATACAATGACAACTAAAAGATACCAAAATTAATTTTGTCCAATTAAAGTAAACTAAATATGATGTGGCTGTCCATAGTTCTGATTTATCTGTGCGTGTGTGCGTTCGTGCAAGTAGAAAAACATGTTGACTCCCCTTACTTGTGGAGAAATGCCAATTCCATACTCCTTTCTTTCATGTTGAAGAAACAATCTATCACTCTGTCATACAGTACCCGCTTGTATTTTTTGTTGTCCTGGCGAAAATGCTTGCTCGCTAGCCCAACTTCCATTCATGGATAACGTTAGCTAGTTAACATTAGCCTTAACATTCGCCTACATCTACCTACATATTACACTTCCATCCTCTCAGGCCAGGGGCACAACAATATATTAAGTAATGGTTGGATCAGAATTGCCTTTATAATCATTGGCCAGAATAATTAAGTCCAAATCCCTATCTCCATCCATGGCTAATTTGGGGCCAATTTTTATCTAGCTGGCTAGCTAGCCACCGGAGGACAACAACAAAACAAGATGCAACAATTCAAGTTTTTCTGTCAATGATGTATGCTCTCAATGGGATTTGATAGGAGTGACGCCAAATCGAAACTGTCTTCCCTTGACACCTTTTTTTAGTGGACCAGGACCCTTCACAGTTGAGCTCGCTCAGTTTAGTTCAACGCTGATTGGCAACAAAAAAAAAATGTCAAGGGAAGCTTGAAACTCACTGGCTTCCCTTGCCTTCAATACTACGGGTGGCAACAATGTCATACTCGTTTGGACCAGACCGCATCAGATAGATGTTCCAAACGTAGAGAGACAGAGGGGCGCTGTTTCCCTCGCTCGGAAGCGTTCGCCTCTTGCGAACTGACGGAACATTATGAAACACGGAGAGACAAAATACATTTTTTGGTGAAGCCTGGCTTCCATAAATCCACGGCATTGTTTTGAATATTACTGTATAATTTATTTTAGAAAACAGGTTGTGATTTAATTTAAAGTGGGCTCTTTTTAGGTTTTAAAAAATGACACCTGGCCAAGGCCTGTAGAAGCCAATGTAGGAAACATTACGTTTTTGGCTAAGTTGTATCAGGGGATTGTCAGATTGCATGACAAGTAAGAATGGAATAGAATAGAAAAACATAAAATAGAAATGCAGACAAAAGTACTCAAAATAAGAATAGCCTACACATGTCACATTATTTTTTTATATATATATCTAGACCTTACCACCGCTGACAGAGTAAGCTATGTATGCAGTTCAGGTCAACACAGACAATAACATATGCTTCAGAAAAAGTAAGTAGCCAATCTGACATATCCTACTCAACAGAGCAGGTCTCATCTTTTGACAGGCAATTATGTGCAATGAGATACGTTTAGGTCATGCCCTGTTTAGAGCCCGGTTTGGTTTTGCGTTTTTCTATCGATGGCTCCCTCTAGCCTGCCCCATACGTTGCTCGTTGCATATACTGTAAAAGTGCAGTAGTAAAACCAAGCTCCCCTTGGAGCAGTCTGTCGCAGAGTATGGACATAAAGTGAGGAAATATCCTGAAGAGGCAGCTATGCAATTATATAGAGGCCTGTCTTCATATTGTTTTGTTGTGCCTATCTTAGAATTTTGGTGAAACTAAGTTCAGGAACTTCAGGTCTCTTCAGTTGTGCATGGTATGCCAAGTAAGTAGGCCTATGGTAGGCCTATGCTTTTTCTTTTTGGGTAAATACAATTCGAATGTACCCCTTCTGGATATGAAACGAAAAGCATTGACTGGGTGAACATTTGTACTCCTATAACGTATTACAGCAGTAATCCTTTTGCATTTAATCGCGTCATTGCCTCGAGGGGTCCTGAGATATTCATATATGTCTGATTTCGTTTTTATTCATGAATTAATCTCATTCTGTCGGTTATGGTGTACTGAATGGTTTATTCTTCTAAATCAGTAAATATTATTCTCTGTGTGACAAGTAATATTTTACTGGTGCTGAAAATAACACGTTATTTATTTACAGCTATTTAGTGTGGATGTATTTCCCATATGTTAGTGGCCTAGTCTAAGTGTAAGAATACTTTACACCCCCCAGTCAGAGCTGGAGGTATAGGCTATGACATGACAACTTTACGCTACTCTCGCCACTTCGAAACTTAAATTACAAATTCGTATGTTGAAGTTTAATTTCTGGAAGGGTAGATATCTCACATAATAGTGTCTCCCTATTAAGCGCCACTGAAAATCTGAACATTTCAAGCTATAATTTGAGGCTGACTTTAGTTTCATCGCCTAACTGTCAAACGTCTCCTTCAGACAATTGTCTCCCACAATCTCTCTCTCTTTCTCTCTCTCTCTCTCTCTCTCCCTCTCTCTCTCTCTCTCTCTCTCTCTTTCTCTCTCTCTCTCTCTCTCTTAGTGAGATGTTGGTGGAAATGTAACCAGACGTCTCCTTCAGACAATTGTCTCCCACAATCTCTCTCTCTCTCTCTCTCTCTCTCTCTCTCTCTCTCTCTCTCTCTCTCTCTCTCTCTCTCTCTCTCTCTCTCTCTCTCTCTCTCTCTCTCTCTCTCTCTCTCTCTCTCTCTCTCTCTCTCTCTCTCTCTCTCTCTCTCTCTCTCTCTCTCTCTCTCTCTCTCTCTCTCTCTCTCTCTCTCTCTCTCTCTCTCTCTCTTTTAGTGAGATGTTGGTAGAAATTTAACCAGACGCTTAGCGGATGAATTTAAAGCTCTCACAGTCATACGCAGAGAGAGGGAGAGAGAGAAAAAGAGAAATACCGGGGCTCGAGGATGTTGTGTTTTCGTCTCTTATCTGTTATTCAGACGTCTCCTTCAGACAATTGTCTCCCACAATCTCTCTCTCTCTCTCTCTCTCTCTCTCTCTCTCTCTCTCTCTCTCTCTCTCTCTCTCTCTCTCTCTCTCTCTCTCTCTCTCTCTTTCTCTCTCTCTCTCTCTCTCTTAGTGAGATGTTGGTGGAAATGTAACCAGACGTCTCCTTCAGACAATTGTCTCCCACAATCTCTCTCTCTCTCTCTCTCTCTCTCTCTCTCTCTCTCTCTCTCTATCTCTATCTCTATCTCTATCTCTATCTCTATCTCTCTCTCTCTCTCTCTCTCTCTCTCTCTCTCTCTTTCTCTCTTAGTGAGATGTTGGTAGAAATTTAACCAGACGCTTAGCGGATGAATTTAAAGCTCTCACAGTCATACGCAGAGAGAGGGAGAGAGAGAAAAAGAGAAATACCGGGGCTCGAGGATGTTGTGTTTTCGTCTCTTATCTGTTATTCTTCCCCTGGAAAAACACTTGTCATCGAAAGGGTGCCGCAGTCAAAAGAGGCGACCCCAGACGCTCTGAGGCAGCTGTCACCGTGTTTTTGTAGTATGGGGCTGGTCGCGGCCTTGCCTTGCCCTCGCCTCCGTTTTACATGAGAAGCAGCCCATATGCACGAGGGGTCGTGCTATTGATTCCAGATTTCAGACTGGAACGTTTGCACAAAAGTACGCCGCTAGAATATAAATAACTGACATGGGGTACCACTCACCACTGCCCGTCAGTGTGTGTGTGTGTGTGTGTGTGTGCGCGCGCGTGCGCGTGTTTGTGAGAGAAGTGAGATAGTGATGATGTAAGATTAGGTGCAGTGAAGAAATGTAATCTCATAGGCTAGGCGAGAGTGAGAGAGGAGGTCTTTATGATGATGCCTCCCTGTTGCGGTGTCACCCGGTGACAAGTGCGAACTTCCAACCGTGCGAACTTCCAACCGTACATGTGAGTTTATATGTTGGCCTTGGCATCCCTTTCCCTCCCACTGTCTGAAGGTATCCAATCAGTCATAAAGCATTTATTATCAACACTTCACAAATAAAACTACTACAACTTCTTTATAGTTAATACTATATTTATTAAGCTATAATTTTACAGATGTTAATTTGGGAAAGAAAGATCTCAAACGATTCAAAGAGGATTCAACTTTCATTGCGCTTTAAAGACAGATCTATGAAGGATGATTTAAAAACAATTGCAAAACTAAGAAATGCAAAACTAAGAAATATAATGGCTGGATATTGTAAGTCACCATTAACCTAACTACAAACGCAACATTTAGACATCATTCCTAAAAAATGAAGAGCAGGCTTGGTCCTGTAAAACACCTGGATATTATAACACTTTCAGAGTTTTCAATAGGCCTACATAATGCATAGCCTTAACTATTTCGAAGTATGCAAACTTCTAGGTAATTTTTTTTGGCTCCTCTTCTGGTAAGTGGATTGAACGGCCTTAATTAAACGTCCTAATGTGTTGACGCCATCAGCAACTGTCACAACGATCTAGTAACCTGTAAACGTTTGAGCCTCTTCGTCTTTCACATCCCCTATGCTCCACAAAAGACCAAAGAGAGCACAGCACTGCTGAGATGTATTGGTGGGAATTGTGGATTTAAATAGTGATTAAATAAGGATCATGGCAAATAAATGATAACATGCATAAAAGGTACGGAGAGGACTGCGGTCAAGAAAAACATTTCAAGTAAAAGCATATGATGAAACAAACCCAGCCACCAGGAGGTCTATACCTCTGATTATTTCGAATTGTGAAACTTAATTCCCGTTTTGGGTAAATACTCATTTCTAACGCATATTGACTTAATTTCCCTTAGGTGATGTACACATAATTGAAATTTGTCTCTAAACTATTATCTAAGATTTGTTCAGCCGCAACCAAGAGAACGCTCACTAAAAGCGTGCGCCACCACAAGCGTCTCTGCGCATTGGAGAGGCTGCACATTCTAACAAAAAACATTTGGTCAACTTAAGTCTGAAATCAAATGTATGACGTATCTCTTGTCATTGATAATATGATAACGTATTGTACGGCAGAAGTCAAGTCACTTCTGTAGCCTGTATACTATATGCTAAAACTTAATCAAAATGTGATTTTTACCAAACAATAAAAATGTAACAAAAGCATGCATTCCATCCAATTTTGTTATATGAATAAAATATATATTCCAATGTTACTACTACTGTTTTTAAACTAAGACGACCTCTCTCTCGTCCATGGGGAGGATCCATGCAGGATCAGGAGAGAACGTTAAGATGCCCATATCTACCTTATGAAATGATTCTTCACGTCCATTTCTTCGCCGCAAACAATTGATAAGCTGGTGATTGTGCTGTTTTTACCTCAACGGTCGTCGTCTTTCCGCCCACATACATTCACTAACATACGACAGTTTCTAGGATTATTTGACAATTGGTTTCTTCAGTTCCCCATAAATAGAACAGAATGCACCGGCTCGTCTTTGAAGGGATAGCTAATAGTTACTTGCATGGCGCGCTGCTGATTGGCTTCTCCACTGCCTGACGTCACGAGACTGTGAATAAGGCTGGCTCGTGTGCTTTCAGGAACATGCAGAGTACTGCAGACAACGCGGAGCGTCAATCCTGCACAGAGATGTCACACGCATCCTACCATCACTAGCATCATTTACCAAAAGAGAACTCGAGGGGACAGATAGTCAACAGAGCCGGAGGAAACACACTTTTTCCTTGAAATATTTTGATAGGAAATTATTTCGATTCTCATCGGGTCCTAAACAGTGGATAAGCGGTCATGTCAAAGAACATAGAATTATTTATAGGCACGCGCGTCTTTCTGTGTGACAGTATTGCCCCAAAACAATTTTGTTAGATGTGCGTCTTCAACAGCGACTGGCACACGTTGCTTTTTCGGCCAATGCTTCACTTTGATGACTACGGATACTTGCTGATAGGCTATGGTTCTCACATTATAGCCAATCTTCAGAGGTGGCTTGATACTTTTTGCCATTTGATTGGCTTCATTTAAACCGATGTGTGTTTGGTGTATGGAAGAGGATCCGAAGGACTGACTTTCGAGGTGTCTAAGGCTTTGACTACCTCACCTGGGAGGACTCATCCTGGCGAACGGTCTCTATCCTGTACTTGGATCCTATAAACCTCCATGCTGACCACTTCAGAGGAGAGTATAAGAGGTAGGATAGCGACCAGGCTACCCATCGACTGTTTATGTGAACACATTGATCCAGGACCTCCGAGCGAGAAAGGAACCAAATACTGCAAATGCAAAACATCCAATAACCGGTGTGTGTTGTTGATTTGCTTTCTGCTCAAGTCAAGAGTGTGAGTGAGACGACCACAACCTCAGGAGGCTGAATAGACCACGGTTGCGGAGTGGGTGCAAATCCAAAGACGATGGTCCACTGTGCCGGGTGCGAGAGGCCTATACTGGACAGGTTTCTCCTCAATGTTCTGGACAGAGCGTGGCACGTCAAGTGCGTACAGTGCTGCGAGTGTAAATGCAATTTAACAGAGAAATGCTTTTCTCGAGAGGGGAAACTATATTGCAAAAACGACTTCTTTAGGTAAGCTTGACTGGTGGGTGCTTGCTCCCTTTCATTCGTCCTTTACTACAGTAATTATTATTTCAGATGTGTAGTCTTGGATGAGCATTTCCGTGTTTCTGTTAAGTTGACAATACTATCCTAATGTTCTCAGTCAAATGCATATTTTTCTTTAAAAAAGACTCATAAGGATATTGCAAATACGAAACATTTTCGATATAATGTATTATTGGCTAATAATGAACATATAAACTCTGTCATTTGTTTAGTGTAAAAAACAAAAGAAAAGAGGTGACTCTAACTTCTGAACTAATGAACACAAAAGTAGAGCACGCAATAAATTGCAAAACTATCTGAAGACATGCGATAATTACACCTTATGCCTTTAAATTGTACTTTAGAAAACTGTTAAGCCAATATGCTCTCAAAACATTTACCATTATAATTTGCTTATAACAAAATGATAGGTATATTCAAGGCTAAATACTTAATGGAATGTATTATATATGGCCGTATTAATACATTAACCACTCTAAATATTATCTGTACTCATTTCTAACATGGTTAAAAGACAAATAAGATTGCATCCAATTCCTTCAGAATTTCTAAGTGCTAGGTGTGACGGTGGATTTGGAGGTGTTGCTTCAGAAGCTTTGATTAGGAGAGCCAGTAATTAAAGGCTTGTTCATTTGTATTGTTATGCTAAAAGATGGACAGCAACATTAAACGCGTGTGTACTCGTCCTCGGTATGGGGTATGAAGGAAATCAATCACACGTTGTTTATAAGGCGTAGAGGTGCAGAGAAGCGGCTAGAATCAATACTTCATCGGGGTAGTGTGGAGGAAGTGTGTATCTCGGCCCAGTGTCAAAGCTATCTGCCTAGGCCCCTGTGTTTGCACGGCTCCAGTGAGAAGGACATGATAAGTGGATTTAAATAACTAACCTCTTTAAAAGATCAAACAAGCAGACAATGCAATCACAGACTTGCAGTCAACAATCAGTGTCCATAATCTCAATACACATTCGTTTCCGTTACAATCAACAAAAAGAGGATCATCACACATATTAAAGTACTAACTTGTATATTGCAATGTGTGTTATTTCCTAATTGGATTACACATTTAGGGCTGTTGTTTTGTGTTATAAAGGAAGTATTCTTTATCATAATGATCATCTACATTTCAGGATGGACAACACTAACATGTATTTTCATTAGGTTTAAATAGGCCTAAAATGCGATTCTAAGCAGTTCTCTTATTTACACAAAAACGTGTTTATAATGGAACAAATATTTTTTTGATTCGGCAAAGTAAGAAAATATGTCCGTTGACAATGAATGCAGAAATATAACAGATGTACAGGGCCTACTACAGCTAACAATAATTATAAAGAACAGGGCCACATATGGCAATTATGGAATCATTCTCATCGTGAACCATTGCAAGTGAGAGGCAGAGGTTAGGGTTACACTCTTAGAAGAAAAGGTTCTAAAGGGGTTATTCTAAAGTCCCCATAGGAGGACCCTTTTTGGTTCCAGGTAGAACCATTTTGGTCACAGGTAGAGCTATTTTGGGTTCCATCTAGAACCCTCTGTGGAAAGGGTTCTACATTGAACCCAAAACGGTTCTTCCTGCAACCAAAAATGTTATTCAATGGATTCTCCAATGGGGAAAGCCGAAGAACCCTTTTAGGTTCTAGATATCAACTTTTTTCTGAGACTACGCAGTGACCTATATTAAAAAAAAGAAGTATTTATTCACACTCTCAATATGCAATCGTTGTATACTAACATATACTGGTTGGTTTTGCGCCTAAATACATTTTAATTATCGTGCATTCTTCCTCTGTCCCCTCGCAGGAGGTTTGGGACAAAGTGCGCGGGCTGTTCTCAGGGCATCTCGCCGAACGACTTGGTCCGGAGGGCAAGGAGCAAAGTGTTTCATCTCAACTGCTTCACCTGCATGATATGTAACAAACAGCTGTCCACGGGAGAGGAGCTCTACATCATAGACGAAAATAAATTTGTCTGCAAAGAAGATTATCTAACCCACAGCAATGGGAAAGACACAAACCTTCTCTCAGGTAGGCCTATACGGCCAAATTGGCTTCATAATTTTGGGCGCATGGCTACTAGTGGCACGGCAGACTAGTAACCGAAAGTGTTGCTAGATCGAATCGCCGAGCTGACAAGGTTCAAATCTGCCGTTCTGCCCCTGAACAAGGCAGTTAACCAACTGTTCCTAGGCCGTCATTGCAAATTAAAAAAAAATCTTAACTAACTAGCCTAGTTAAATAAATAAAGGTAAAATAATAAAAATAAAAAATTGTGACCGATGTGACACAGTTTGGTGTTGAATAATCATGCATCGTTCTCTTCCATGTAGGTTAGGCCCTATGCCTAAACTATTTTATCTTATTGTAAAAACAGAAATAACGATTTGCGCAATTGCATTGCCTATATTTTCACACTATTGCTGAAGATTTCTTTGGATTTGTAAGCCATAATATCCAATTATATTTGCATAGATGTTAATTATCGGGTTGTATGACTATTGTAGACCCAGAAGCCTATTGATTTTATCGTAGGCTCATTTTTTTGACACGTTTAATGAATTCGGCGCTAAAAGATAATAGAGAACACAAATAGTGTTCATAAAAATAATTTAAATCTGCATAGGTTATTATTTCAGGTAGGCCTATTGTTTAATACTATATCAATTTATAATAAAAAAATATATATTTTAGTAAGGCTATAAAGGCTTACACAAATAAGCCACTAGTAATCATTCATATTCCTCATTGTATTGAAATTATAGGTCTACAAATGGACTGTGTGTCTAAGCGTTTTCTGTCATTTTTCGTTTTCACAGTAACAGCATGTAGCGACCCAAGTTTATCACCGGATTCTCAAGATCAGTTACAGGACGATGTGAAGGACTCTGAAATAGCCAATCTGTCTGACAAAGAAACGGGTAGTAATGAGAACGATGGCGAGAACCTTGGCGGTAAACGACGTGGACCGCGAACCACCATCAAAGCAAAGCAACTGGAGACCCTAAAAGCGGCATTCGCTGCCACCCCCAAACCCACGAGACACATCAGGGAGCAGCTCGCGCAGGAGACGGGGCTGAACATGAGAGTCATTCAGGTAATGGCAAAGACAAATGCACTATAATGACATGAATGTAATTCCTGATGCAGCTCATGTTGTATTGGTATGGGAGTGAATGAGAACCGTATAGTGGGGGGGAGTGAGGGACCCTCACCTTGTGCGCTTTCAGGGTTACACACTTATAGCGTGTGATATAGCAGCTTGTATTTTATTGAAAGTATCTCCATGTTGGGCACCCTGTCAACAGAGGCCTGGTCACAATCACTCCGCTCCTTTCTCATATGCCTTCCCGCTTAAAGATGGGGTTGCCTAGAAATTGCATGGTCACATTGACTTGAAAGAGCGAAAGATTGGCTGTCATCGAGGTTTATTTGGAAAGCGTAATTTATATGGGTATTTTTTATTCTTGGCGTGCAGGATGGGTAAACACGCCAACTGGCGTGAGACTGGTGGGAGCGATGGGAGTCTTGGCAACGCTGGACCATCACGTTTTGCGACCACATTTAGCCATGCTGTGACCATTTTCAGTCAAGTGTAAACGCAGAAATCTGTTCAGGAGACTTCAAAATGCCTCCTTACCCCCAGTCTAGTATAGTGTAAATAATTTCAAATAAGCATGCCGTATATTGACATATAATAACAACAACAAACACAATTATTATGAATAATTTTATTATGAATAATATTGTTCTTGTTATTATTATTACCAGTGGTATTTAATTTTGACAAATTGCATTACCTAATGCAAAAAAAGTAAGCTAGGCCTATCATTTGGAAGGCTTTTTTGTTTGGTGGCATTATTTTTGGCCTATTTTCAAGAGTTGAAAATTAGGCTATTGAAGATACACACCTGATTTTGAATGTTTAAGTTGGTCTCTGTATCGTAGTACCTAAATTGGGACAATGAATCGTATGTACAAATAAGCGCATCCACACCGCCGAGTGTCTCCCATGATAGGGCTAGTGCTGCGGGGACGTGGTAATGTAATGACAAAAAATTGAAGGCAGATCAAGTGAAAAAAAATCAAGATTATTAAGGTGGCGAGGTTGGATATTTAAGAGCTTCAAGGAAGAGCATAATTAGCCGAAGGAATTCAAGGGTGGATATATAGATTACGAAATAATAACCTCGCAGAGCCGTGTAATATATTGCTAACAACCCTCCTATTAAGTATTAATTGTCGATTTTAAAAGTTCCCGCTGCTGCCTCCTTACTCCGAGTAAATGGAGGGTTAAAATAACATTAAACTGAGGTTAGATCTGTGCGACTGGAGTGACGATAATTAATAGTAATATTATCCCAGGAATAAGACTTTACTCCATCGAGTCACCACGCACAGAACCTGACGACCATGCAGGGCAGCGCGCGCCCCGGCACAAAAAGGGCACCCAGGTTACACATGGCCTAGGCATTGCTTTGTTGTTGATCACGGATCTATAAACAAAGCAATGATCATATAACGGTAAAGCAGTAATAATTGTAAACAAACGGACACCATACATAATGCTTATATTGTTGGAATAGATCTGATATTAGAGTTAGGCTACTTTTTATATAGGCTACCAATCTATAATGATATTTCAACGAAAAAAAGTAAAGTACAGATCGAAGTAAAGTGTTTGCTTTTATTTGAATGACTATCAAATATGGATTCTGCAGCTTTACATCCTGTGTGCATTCAATTATTTATCATAATATATTGAGATGTGTGTTCAAACGTCATTTTGGATACAGAGGCAATCTTTGCTGTGAGCCCCTCTCTCGTCTCCAACGCTCCAGCCGTAATATTTTCACTTCAATCCTTCCAATCCATTTCATTTTCATTAACGTTGGTCTATGCTGACTTTTGTGCTTCATAGGTATGGTTTCAGAACAGGCGGTCCAAGGAGCGACGTATGAAGCAATTGAGCGCCCTGGGCGCGAGACGGCACGCGTTCTTCCGGAGCCCGAGGAGAATGAGAACGCTAGTGGACCGGCTGGAACCCGGGGAATTAATTCCAAACGGTCCTTTCTCGTACTACGGAGGTAAGAAGAGTGATGAAACGGCTTGGGTGTCCCAGCGGGTTTATCGGTTTCACTTGTTTGTCTGAAATGTCGAATAATTTTACATGTGTCCGCCAAGCGCTGTTTCCATTTGTCGCGCTGCCCCAGGACGCCTTTGATTACTATCATGGCTTATCAGATGAGCTCAACACACATAATTGGAATAGGACCTACACCGAGAGGAGAGCTTTAAAATGTTTGAGTATGGATGGACATTATCTAGAGATGGATTAGTTAGGATGCTGTGCCAAATCTTCAGGTGTTAAAAAAGTGATTTAAGACTTATTACAATGGGAGATAATTAACGATTACGCATTTGGCGAAAACACCACAAAAGGTCTAAAGGGATTCGAAATTGATGTTGTCAAAAAGTAAATGTTGAAATAACGTGTCTCTTTAAATGTCTCAGATTATAGACTCCAATCGTCTGACCCATTTGTCCAAACTAGAAAAAAATACATAAAATAGGCCTAATAAAAATAACAATTACAGTAGTATGGAGAATACATCTTGTTATGGTGTCCATGTAAGCCAAACAGCGCCTAATAACAGTTAATACAATAGGCCTAAATGTGTCGTTAAATATGAATAAATAATCACTAGAACACTATTATTATTTTCTATGTATGTCAGGTATATTACGTCAACATTCAAACTGTATTAAGAGGGAAAGATGCTCATTACCAAATGCCATTGCATTCCCTGTGATCCCTGTCTGGAACGGGTTCGTTAATAAATAACTCATCCATCAAATTTCGGTCAAGGGGTTAGTTAGAGAGGGCTCCAAGCCATTGCATTATCTCACTGACCGAATTGTCTTGACTTTTTTCCTTACAAGATGACATTCACATGCAAGAAAGGTGCATTTGTAGGCCTTCTGTTTTCCTAGGAAGGAGCTTGAAACATATTTGGTTGTGACATTCATTTTGTGTTACTTTGAGGAATACTTAGCTCCCCCTGAGACACCCTTGGAGAGTAGGGTAACGGCCAGGGATCAGCTGTTATTTACTGCAGCCCCGGAGCAAATAGGATTAAGTGCCTTGCTCAAGGGCAGATCAACAGATTTTTCACCTTGTCGGCTTGGGGATTCAGACTACCAACATTTCGGTTACTGGCCCAATGCTATAGCCACTAGGCTACCTGCTGCCCTTGAAATATAATAATGTAGGCTTTCTTGATAATAGTGAAGTATGTGCGTCCTTATTTCAATTTTCCTAACTTGTTTTGTGGATATCAATAGTGTGTGGTGGACTCTGGTCTTTTGTGGTGTGCAGTGGGCCTAATACTATTCTGCTGAAATGAAACATTGATTTCAGGAGGTAAAATCGCTGATGAAATGGTCCCCATTTTAATTAATTTTGCGGCGGCGTTGTTCTCCCCACCCAATTGCATTTTTGATTTAAGTGTAACTTTGACTAATGTGCCACGGCGAGGGTTTCTCCCTATGCAACTTCAGGCTATGTATATTCAATGAATTCCTGAAAATCTCTGAAATCATTTTTACTCACCCTATTGTTCCCAGGCTAACCCAGATTTTTTTTGTTGATCTGCAGATTATCAAAGTGAGTACTACGGTCCAGGAGGGAACTACGACTTCTTTCCTCAGGGGCCTCCGTCGTCGCAGGCACAGACCCCGGTAGACCTCCCATTCGTGCCCTCCTCAGGCCCAACGGGCACCCCTCTAGGTGGTATGGACCATCCCCTGCCCGGGCACCACCCCTCCAGTGAGGTGCAGCGCTATTCTGACATCATGTCCCACCACCCTGGGGACTCGCCCAGCCCAGAGCCAGGCATCCCGGGGCCCATGCACAGCATCTCCTCTGAGGTGTACGGCCCCAGCCCGCCCTTTACCTCACTGTCTCTCAATGGCAGCGGATACGGCAACCACCTGTCCCATGCACCCTCGGAAATGAACGAGGGCACCGTCTGGTAGCTCAAGAGAGCGGACTGTACCACCGAGAGATTCAATAGGGGAGGACAGGAGAGCGGGCAAGGGTAGGGGCAGGGGTAGCGACACCAGTCAAATATTTTTTTGTCAATCATATTTATTTATTTATTTAATTTCCCCATATGATATTTTTTTGCAGGGAAAATAAATATGGCGAAAATCAAAACGTGGACAATGTGGTTGTAAGCATTTACCTTGGTATTGTGTTGATGTTTTGATTGCTTCTTTTTTTAAACCCGAATAAGGACTTGGGCACATAAAAGACTGTGTGTGACTGTTGACCCTGTGGGCCCCTGGCGACCCCGGGCCCCTGCTCTCCATGGCTGTGACCCTTCCTGACTCCTGTCAGTGGCCTAGCACAGTGACGCCCCTCCAAACACATGCCACTGGGAAAACAACCATTCTGAAAACAAGTAATATGTCCCAAATCCACAAAAACATCATTAGCTACTGTCAAAGACTCAACAGCTTTACAGAAAAAGAAGGAAGGGTGGTTGGTCTGAACGCTAACCTGCGCCGCTGGCATTAGAAGAAGGCTGAAAGGCGTCAGACTCTATTTATGGCACTAGACGTGTCCCTTGTATTTATTCAAAAGCTCCTCAGACCTCTTTGCCTCTCAAGGCTCTGCCATATTAACACTTAAACAACCTTTTTGACACTAAATATATTTCTGAAGGCCAGGGGAAATACTTTTTTTTCTCTCCATCCAGACAGTTTTCTTTTTTTGGTAAAAAAAATCAAACCACCAAATCTGAAGAAGTTGGCCTTCAAAAGGGAAACAAAGGGCAAAGTTATATGGCTTGTGAACCCTTTATTTAAATTGAACAGAACTTGAAATGTTGTTAAATGAAGTCTACCTTCTAAAAATCGTTTAATGGGGGTCTGAAAGGGACTAGAACAGTCAACTGTTTACGTAATATATTTAATTCAGGAGTTAAAAGTATCAAACCATGTTTTAGAATCTCTTGATCAAGATAAAATGTTCCAAGCAACCAACCAAACTTTTGTATTGATTTTATTTATATTGTATGAAGACAAACACATTTGCTGGGGTTGTGGTTCACTGTGCTAGTTTGTACAAGATGTTGTTTACAAAAAAAAACACACAAAAAACACAAGTAGACAGTTGCCAAATAAAAAATAGCACAAATACTGTAAAAGTGCTTTGCACCATCATCTGCAGAACGTGTTGAGACAAAGTGTAAGTGTTAAAAAAATGCTAAGGAGTCATTTACTTCTTCATTTTTTTAGTGTGCTGAAAAACATTCATGAAGTTGTTAATATAACATACTTAGACAGGTTTTATTTTTGTGTCTTCAAATGAAAATCCAAACCATTTAATTGATGGTCGAATATGCAGCTACCAGCTGCTACTTTCTTTAAATATCAAACCCTCATGGTATGTCTGTTATTGTTCTAATAAACCTAAGCTTATGTGACCTCCAGTGCATATTAGACCATTCACTGTATAAATACAACATGTTGAAAACAATTGTGAGTTTTTAATAAAAATAGAAAATATATAATTTGAATGATAACACATTTTCTTTGGACCGATCATCTCTTACCTTATCTATATTTTATATTTTAAAATAGTAAAACGTCAGTGTAGGTTATTTCTCTTATATGTTCTTTCCAATTTAGTACGGGGTAACTGTTTATGAATCTCTTTACTGAAGTCAATTCAACAGGTTTAGCATAATAACCACTGCGGTACAGTATTTACTAAATGCAAGCAGATTGATCTGATTTGCACATCCATACATTGAATGGAAATGTAAACCACTGTTTTTAATAAGCACACACACACACACACATACACACACACACACACACACACACACACACACACACACACACACACACACACACACACACACACACACACACACACACACACACACACACACACACACACACACACACACACACACACACACACACAATCCAGTAATAACCACTTATTAATAACTGGATGCTGTATTGACTAGCACTGTTGTCACACCATAACAGTAATGCCATGCAATGTCTTGCAATGTATGGCGGTGCTCGTCACACACCTATCTGAAGGGACATTTTCTTCAGTATCACAGCAGAGCATGGGTTATTGTGGTTGCAATTTTACTTCTCACTCTGTTAAGAAGAACAATTCATATATAGAATACTGCAGGGATTCGAATAACAAGGAAACCTTGCTGACTGGATTTAGTCCAGTAATAGAAATGGTTGACAGCGTTGCAGCAGCCAACACAAGGGGGACTTCTTCAGTAATTCCACAGAATTCATTCTTAAATTATGCTGATATGGTTTCTTTTCCCACAGTACTGGTAATGGTTTTGACCTCTTGGAAGTCATTCCACTTCTTGAGGTCGTGGAAGGACTGTGATGATGAAGAAACTATGAATCTGGGTCTCTTGGTTATTATAGTTTTATTATTCCTACCTCATGGGAATTGGATGCCCAGTCAGTTGCACCACTGAATGCATTCAACCAAAATGTGTCTTTCACATTTAACCCAACCCCTCTGAATCAAAGAGGTGCAGGGGGATGCTTTATTCGACATCCACGGTGCTTGGGAAGCAGTTTTCGGGGATAACTGCCTTGCTCAAGGGAGAACGGCTCGGTGATTCAAAACAGCAACTTTTCAGTTACTGACTGGCCCAACACTCTTAAACGCTAGCCTACCTGCTGTTGTGGGGGCTTCTAGTCCTTATGAAGAACCACAGATGAACAAACAAACATACATACAAACCAACAATAAACAAACTGAAACAAAAAAAGTAAAAACAAGTACTGGAAGTGAAACATTCTCATACTTCTGATTTATTTAAATGCATAAAACATCATGACCAAAGGAATTAAATGCATTGAAATGATCTGGTGTTAAAATGATTCATGGGTGTGGGTGGATTGGCGGTGGGTATAGGATTGTGGTCTGTATCCAGGGGAAGCAGCATTTATCTCTGGGAGCCTGTATGGCTGCCTGCTAGCCTGAACGCTGCCTGCTTGCCTGCCTGCTAGCCCCAGGCCTCTCCAGGGCCCCGGCCCCTGGACCATAATCCACCATGAATGAATCATGGTCCTGAGAGTTAACCAGGCCTGGGGGGCCGAGTGCTTGGGGCCGGTGTGTGTGAGTGAGTATGGGGGATAGGACTCTCCTGAGCCCCAGGGCTTAGCCCCAGCACTAACACTATGCACTGACACCCACCCTGGGGCCACGGCTCTTTAAATTCAAATATCCTATTGATCGTGCATTGGATATTGGTGCAAACTGACCTTGTCGTCGCCTAAAAAATAAATGCAGCCTTAACTGTATTGAAGGATTTTAAATTACGCTTTGAATTCCTAAGCGAGGGGATTTGAAAATAGCTCACAGCCTCTGGTGCTTGGGTTAGGAAGGTAGGAAGGCAGAATGGGCCGGGGTGGACATGATGGTTTACAGTATTGCAGGGCCAGGATGGACCAACCAAAGACGATATGCCTCAGCAGACAGATAGTTCTGCACTGCAGCCAAACAGAGGTTTTTACAGCTTTGCTCCATATGAGTAGCATTTGGCTTGGGCTTTTATTACAGAGTGGCTCGGCTGGAAGTGCACTCTCCTCTGAGTGGAGTGGGTAAGTAAACAAACACATGGCATGGCGCACGTCTTAATTCTCTGTCTCAAACAAATGACACGTCTGGGAACGGATTCCGTACCAAGCCAGAATGCTAATCAATGGGACAGGCCGGTTGAGCAGACAGATTTTCTTAGATGTGTATAGGTATTGAGCTGCTGGGCCGGGATGATATCCAGCCATGCAGCTACCTGGCAGGCTACTGCTGCTTTCTGCTGACTGGCAGGGCATGCAGACAGAGGGACGGAGAGAATACCCCGCCTCACTGTCTGCTGCTTGTGGCTCTCAACTACAGATGTAGGATCTTAATTTGACCACTTTTGTTGACGATAATTTTCCTACACACACAGGAAATGAAGACTAGCTTCGTGATTTACATACATTCACTGTGAAAACCCACTAACATACAGATATATCAGCAATATTGCACTTTTCATGTAGCCTACTTTTGGCCAGCTAATAGCCTAGCCACCGATCAAGCAACGTTATGGACTAAAAGTTAAAATCCTGTTACAGCAGGATTATTTTGCTGTGACAATATAGGTCAAATTAAGATCTTACATCTGTACTGAGAGCTAGCAATCTGACTGCATTCATATGTACAACATAACAGCAGTACCACCATTTGATAGACCTAATAAAGTATGTACTGGATTCTGAAGATTATCTAAAGTCACAAACGGTGCCCACAAACTGCTAGGGGCGGCAGCATAGCCTAGTGGTTAGAGTGTTAGACTAGTAACTGAAAGGTTGCAAAATCAAATACCTGAGCAAACAAGGTACAAATCTGCCATTCTGCTCCTGAACAAGGCACTTAACCCACTGTTCCTAGGCTGTCATTGAAAATAAGAAAATGTTCTTAACTGACTTGCGTAGTTAAATAAAGGTAAAATAAAAGGGTCTAAAGCTGTACCAACAGCAGAGTCCCACCTTACCACTGCTACACCTGGCTATCAGCACAGTCTATATATGGCTGACTTTCTTAGACAAATGTGGTTTCTACTGACAATTGAGATGTACAAATTATGGCATGAGGCAATCTGTAATTTTGATTAAGACATTATTGAGCGAGCTAGGACGGACGTAGTCAATTTAACTATTTATTCAGCACTTTTGAAATGTACAGCGACATAATTCAGAACATGGACCGTTCTTACCGTATTCTCCCTGAATACCAAGTCAGAACTGTTGGATAAATAAAGGGGGCCTACAAGCAGACAATGAAAGCCCTTGTAATATTCAATGATGACATTTCTCTAAAACAGGTTATAGGCTACATGTGCACCACCAAGTCAGAACAGTGGGTGAAATTAAGAGCAGAAAATAGACCAAATTATTAGGGAGATGCACATGGGCTACTAACAGCTTACTACACAACATACACTTAGTATTCTTACCTACAGTATACATATCTCCCTGGCATATTACATCATTTATGCAGCAGCATACAAGACATTTTTGGATTCACCTTGTTGTGCTGTGCTCACTTGAACAGGAAGGAGGTGCGGCAGTCCTTTGGGGGAAAATGTTGTCATCAAACTTTGTCATCAAAGTCGGGCATTCTCTGGATTTATGGTGCTTTCAAGACAACTGGGAACTCAGAAAAAAACAAGTTTGAATCATGATAACATCAGTGATCTTCAGGTCGTAACTCTAGAAAGAGGCCCGAGTTCTTGACTCACATTTCCAAGTTGGACGATCGTCCAAAACGTATTTTCCCATTTTTTCCCCAATTTCCCAGTTGTCTTGAACTCTCTGAAGTCAGACTTCCCAGTTCCGAGCTAACAGTTGTTTAGAGCACAGCAGAAATCACACTCGATTGACAGCATGGTCAACGTAGAATTTCTATCATTTTAAGCTTGGAAAAGAGACCCTTAAACCCAAACTTGGGACCACACATCCACTTCACTGAATAGCAGGTTAGTGATTGCTTTCCAATGCTTGCAGTTAGTCACTGATTCCTTCCAAACTGCTCATTGTTGAATTTTCTATTTCCAACTTGTTGTGTAATGTTTATGTCCAATGGCCCATGAGCACCGATACGTTTTATCTATAATTTCTCTTCATTATTTCTCTTCATATTACAAGCATTAAAAAGGATTTGCCAGTAGATTGTCGACTTGATTAATGATGATGACGGCTAGTTAAGATTTTGAAAGTATGATGTTGACATGATCATGTCCAGTCAAAGCTACTGTAGTTATAAAGTGATTGGACGTCATTTTATCTGTGGCCAATGACCTTGAGCCTTCATGGATGGGCACTCTAATGTAACTCTATAGCAGCAACCAAAGGGCTTGAATTTTCTAGCTCTACCCTTAGATTTGGCGGTGACATAGTGTCTCCATGAGTGACAGAACACTGAGCCAATCACGATGCAACTAGAAAACATTACCAACCCCTACGCTCCGTATTTTCCTCTGCCTGCCCCAACACCACAGAAAGCACTGAGCTAGGCTGAAAGACCTGCTGGCACAATTTTATTGGCTGCTGTCCGATTCAAACTGTAATCCGTTAAATGAAGAGTTGATGCGCTGCACACTTTTTAATAGCATCATTTTTAATATTTGGGCTTGGGGAGGGTGTCAGGTCGAGTCATAAGGCTCAGTCACATGTCATTGGTGTTAAAGTCAAAGTCGAGTCCTCTGGGGATAGGTGTCATCGCTTTGATCTACCAGAAGACCTTTTATACTCGTGGTCAGGAAAGAGGGAAATGAAAAAGGAACCACTGGGAGGTAACCTGTAAAAGCAAAGTTACAATATGGGATCCAATGCTAGCAGATGCTTCTAAAAGTGGAGGATATAGTCATTGGTTTCACCCGGGGGTTGTCCTGATGGCACAGTATGTTAGCGTTGGGTTGTTCTGATTAACACTGAGCATGGACTGTATCTGCACCATCCGACAGACTAGAAGAGAGATTAATTTGTCATTCAGCACTTGGAGAGCGACTGCTGTGCCGTAGCTAGGGGCAAGTGTTCCCTCGATGAGTTAGCGGTTTCATTGTACTGTGCAAGTAACATTTCCAATAAAACAGCGAAGTTTTCCCCCTTGAGTCATATTTGAGAACAGGACCTGGCCTTCACCTGATGTTCATTATCCATTGCCAATCTACCTCAAGCCTTCACAGAACAAAACCCTCAGCAGTCTGACAGATAACATACTGTAGCTGTATAGCGATGGGATTGTGTTCATGAGAATTGTATTGTTTTTATTTATTTATTTTTCCCATTATGAGTAAATATTTATTGAAATACTTACCGGTAAGTAATCTAAGTATTCACATGTTTAATCGTTCTATGTTCATATTAAGTCAGTAGACTTAGTAGAGCTTTTCAGCAATATAAAATATCTGCTCCAACATTATCAGAGTGCATTAGTTGAACCAGCTAAGCACAGCTGCAGAATTCCCTTATCACCCAGTGACTGCTGTGTGGTAATGTGAGGCTCCAGGTGTTTGTTGCCATGTTAATGTACAAAGGCACATGGCAGCACAGCGTGCTTAATTAAAGCAATCCCTGGTTATCCAAAGAGGGAAATACCTGGATTAGAGAGATATTTGCAACTCAAACCTGAGACATTGCTAATCAATTTAAAGCCATTAGACAATTAATTTACTTTTGTGAGTACTGTGGATATTGCATGCACTAATCTGGCCCATAGTTGTCACTCTGTGTACTGATGAGTATTGAATATACTGTGTACAAGGTTGACTTGAATCGGTGTGAGCATTAAGCATGTATACTGGGAGGGAATAAACAAGACCAAAATTGTTTCCTGTTTGATACCTGTGTGTTTGTGTGTGTGCGTGTGTGTGTAAGTGCGTGCGTGGAAACAAGGGGATTTTCAAGTAAACTATTGATGAATGACAGCCTTCAGAAAATTTTAGCTAAAAAAGAGAAAATAGTTTGTACAACAAATGACTAAATCATTTCCAACCAATAAATACAGTACACTCTGTATTGTGTGTATCTGAAAGCATCTACTTTGATAAGTTTCTGCTAGCGGAAACAGTTCTCCCAATTGTAACGCTAGCTCCTTGCAGTCTTGGGGAATGTGCTCTTTGCTCAACACAGCGACACGTTGTCCTTTACCCTAGAAAAATTTCACCGAATATTTCGCCCTTTTTTAAACATTCATTGCAATTAAGGCAGGCTTGTGCAAGTGCAGCCAAGCAGCTCTGATATTCAATTCTATTAGAATGTATAGAGCAGCGGCATGAAACCATGCAGTTAACAGGAATTAAAACCATAGGCAAGATGACGGATTACACAGAAAATTGTGTGTGTATGTATGTGTGTGTGTGCGCCTGCGCGCGTGTGTGTTCTGTTCTACAGTATCTTCGTATTGCATTGTATTGCAGCCAAAACCTAACCCGGACGACGCTTTACCAATTGTGCACCGCCCTATGGGACACCCAATCACGATCGGTTGTGATACAGCCTGGTGATCTTTTATTTAAACATATTTTGTTGTTTTTATTGATATATACAATGGTGAAGTGATTGAGATGGGGACATAGATGAGAGGAAATGCAAAGTGGTGCAGTCAGAGTTTGAGCCTATGTCTCCAGGGGCAGTGTGTGTTTTGGGGGCAGTAGCACTACCTACCACTAGACCAGAACCCAGCACTCCTTATGTTGTTCTAAAGAACCCAGCACTCCTTATGTTGTTCTAAAGAACCCATCACTCCTTATGCTGTTCTAAAGAACCCATCACTCCTTATGTTGTTCTAAAGAACCCATCACTCCTTATGTTGTTCTAAAGAACCCATCACTCCTTATGTTGTTCTAAAGAACCTATCACTCCGTATGTTGTTCTAAAGAACCCATCACTCCTTATAATGTTCTAAAGAACCCATCAGTCCTTATGCTGTTCTAAAGAACCCATCACTCCTTATGTTGTTCTAAAGAACCCATCACTCCTTATAATGTTCTAAAGAACCCATCAGTCCTTATGCTGTTCTAAAGAACCCATCACTCCTTATGTTGTTCTAAAGAACCCATCACTCCTTGTGCTGTTCTAAAGAACCCATCACTCCTTATGTTGTTCTAAAGAATCCATCACTCCTTATGCTGTTCTAAAGAACCCATCACTCCTTATGCTGTTCTAAAGAACCCAGCACTCCTTATGTTGTTCTAAAGAACCCAGCACTCCTTATGTTGTTCTAAAGAACCCATCACTCCTTATGCTGTTCTAAAGAACCCATCACTCCTTATGTTGTTCTAAAGAACCCATCACTCCTTATGTTGTTCTAAAGAACCCATCACTCCTTATGTTGTTCTAAAGAACCTATCACTCCGTATGCTGTTCTAAAGAACCCAGCACTCCTTATGCTGTTCTAAAGAACCCATCACTCCGTATGCTCTTCTAAAGAACCCAGCACTCCTTATGTTGTTCTAATGAACCCATCACTCCCTATGCTCTACTAAAGAACCCATCACTCCTTATGCTGTTCTAAAGAACCCATTACTCCTTATGCTGTTCTAAAGAACCCATCACTCCTTATGCTGTTCTAAAGAACCCATCACTCCTTATGCTGTTCTAAAGAACCCATCACTCCTTATGTTGTTCTAAAGAACCCATCACTCCTTATGATGTTCTAAAGAACCCATCACTACTTATGCTGTTCTAAAGAACCCATCACTCCTTATGTTGTTCTAAAGAACCCATCACTCCTTATGATGTTCTAAAGAACCCATCACTACTTATGCTGTTCTAAAGAACCCATCACTCCTTATGTTGTTCTAAAGAACCCATCACTCCTTATGCTCTTCTAAAGAACCCATCACTCCTTATGCTGTTCTAAAGAACCCATTACTCCTTATGTTGTTCTAAAGAACCATCACTCCTTATGCTGTTCTAAAGAACCCATCACTCCTTATGCTGTTCTAAAGAACCCATCACTCCTTATGCTGTTCTAAAGAACCCATCACTCCTTATGCTGTTCTTTTTTATTGGTATTTTCTTTCACAGTTACAGTAAACAATGCTTGAAATACAGTACATTGCACATGTGGTTTTATACATTTGATATACCATGGTAACATGTTTTTTGAATGAGGTAGGAATGTATACGCCCATATGAAAATATAAAATACTTAAGTAATACTTTCATAACAAAGCATACATTAGAAACAACAAAAGTGCATGACAAATAGAAAAAAAATATTAGAATAAGACAGACTAATATTAATCACTCACAAAGGTAGATCAATTAAATACAAAGGTTAGGTAGGCAGTTTACTGTAGACTAGAGGGAAATTGCAGTGTCTCTACATAGGTAAAGATTGGCTGCCACATTCTGTAGAATATGTCAGAAGAACCCCGTAGGGTACATTTTATCTTCTCCAATTTACTAAAATGTAAGACATCTTTAATCCACACAAAATGAGAGGGAGGAGAGAGCAACTTCCACAGAAGTAAAATCAACCTTCTTGCCAACAAACTCACAAAGGCTACAAAGTCAGATGTGTATTTTGGTATTGTTATAGTATCAGGTATTACCCCACATAATGATGCTATGGGAGGAGGAGCAAAAGGTACCTGTAATACTTGAGATATGGTATCGAAGATGGCAGACCAATAGTTATGTAGAGAAGAGCAGGACCAATGTGTATTAATGAAGCAGGAGCTTGGATATCAGGATAGATCTTAGAAAGCCTGAGTTTAGTCCAGTGAGTGCGGTGTAGGATTTTGCATTGGATCAAACCATGGTTGGCACAAAGCCTATGTAGATGGTTTGTTGACTGGCGGTAAGCCTATGTAGATGGTTTGTAGACTGGCGGTGAGCCTATGTAGATGGTTTGTTGACTGGCTGTGAGCCTATGCAGATGGTTTGTAGACTGGCGGTAAGCCTATGTAGATGGTTTGTAGACTGGCGGTAAGCCTATGTAGATGGTTTGTTGACTGGCGGTGAGCCTATGTAGATGGTTTGTTGACTGGCGGTGAGCCTACAACATGCAATAAGTGGGTGTGGCGGTAAAATGAGACCTCCCCATCACACCCCTTCTCAGCTTCAGCAGCACCTTTACAGAGTGGATTAGCCATGTAGTTCATTAGAAATTAATTAGACTCCAATTCCCCCCAAAAATATACCACTCCTGCCCAACTTTATAATGGAATAGATTGGCTTCCAGAATTACTGTACATAAAAAATAATTCATTAAAGTTGAAATCAGGTGGAGGCCTGTAAGATGAATGGAAGCAGTTCCACCTTGATATTCCTCACTGTTGCTGGAGTATTTCTGTGTGTGGTGAAGGGTCTGTTGGTGGTCTGGAGTCCATTGAAGTGGTTTGGGCCTGTTTAAAACATGGGTAGGCAAAAACAATCTGTCCTGGAGAAATAGTGGGTGAGTAGGCTTTTGTTCCAGGCCATTCTGCCAATGGGCATAATTGAGTTAAACATGGCTGGCTACCACTATGGAGAGATATTCATGAGCTTTTCTAAAAGGGGCTGTAGGACCCTTTGTCTAGTGTTATTTTGCAAAGGGGTGTGAGGAGTGGGGGGGGGGGGGGGGGGGGGGGGGTGAAAAGCCTATGCTCAGGCAGTGACACAGACTTCTCACTCTTGAGCTGAGATATGTGTGATTTGTGGCGATGTGTTATTTTGCATTGCAGTGTTTGTTTATTTCAATTACAGGCATTATGTGTGTGTCGGAGCCACTCGAGTCTGTGATCACATCTGGATTCAGATGCTTCCCCCCATCCTGGCTGATGAATGTGGAGAGGTCCAGGAGACCTGGTGGAGAAGCACTTGGGGTCACTGTGGGGTCTGGCTGGAAAACACAACAACAGGGGCCTGAAGGGCACGACCTCAACCCAGGCCAGGAGTCACCGTGTCGGCGATGGGAGATCAGGATTTTTAGGGGCTAGGGGGCCATGGAGGGGGGTTAGGTAGAACCAGTGGCCATTCTATTCAACTGCTTTATATTCAATGAATTCACCGTCTGTCAGGCCTGTTTACAAGTTAACCAGATAATGGGCCTACTCAAAGGCAATGCTTTCCAGTGTTATAAAAAAATGTAATCTATGTAAAAAAAAAAAGCTCTGTCAATGTTATAAACATCTATAATCACTGTTATAAACAGCTGTGATCAATGTTATAAACAGCTGTGATCAATGTTATAAAAAGCTGTGATCAATGTTATTATCAAATGTGATCAGTGTTAAAAACAGATGTGATCAATGTTATAAACAGATGTGATCAATGTTATTAACAGCTGTGATCAATGTTATAAACAGATGTGATCAATGTTATTAACAGCTGTGATCAATGTTATAACCAGATGTGATCAATGTTATAAAAGCTGTAATCAACGTTATTAACAACTGTGATCAGTGTTATAGTAAGCTGTGATCAATGTTATAAACAGATGTAATCAATGTAAAAAACAGCTGTTATGAATGTTATAAAATACTGTGATCAATGTTAAAAAAAGCTATGATTAATGTTATTAAAAGATGTGATAAACGTTATTAACAGCTGTGATCAGTGTTATAAACAGATGTGATCAATGTTATAAACATCTGTTATCAATTTTATAAACAGATGTTATTAATGTTATAAAAAGCTGTGATCAATGTTATAAATAGCTGTGATCAATGTTATTAAAAGCTATAATAAATGTTATAAACAGCCGAAATCAAACTTATAAACAACTGTGATCAATGTTAATAAAATCTGTGATCAATGTTATAAACACCTGTGATCAAATTTTAAAACCGCTCTAATCAATGTTATAAACAGCCATTATGAATGTTATAAAAATATGTGATCAATGTTATAATAAGCTATGATCAATGTTATAAACAGCTGTGGTCAATGTTGTAAACACCTGTGATCAATATTAAAAACCACTCTAATCAATAGCCATTATGAATGTTCTAAAAATATGTGATCATTGTTATAAACAGCTGTAATCAAATTTATTAACTCCTGTGATCAGTGTTATGAACACTGGTGATCAATGTTATAAAAATCTGCGATCAATGTTATACAACGATATGACAAATGTTCAAAACAGCTGTAATCAATGTTATAAACAGCTGTGATCAATGTTTTAAACTGCTGTGATCAATGTCATAAAAATCTGTGATCAATGTTATTAAAAGCTGCGATCAATATTATAAACAGCTGTGATTAATGTTATAAACAGCCGTGATGAATGTTATCAAAAGCTGTGATCAATGTTATCAAAAGCTGTGATCAATGTTATTAACATCTATGAACAATGTTAGAATTAGCTATGATCAATGTTATAAACAGCTGTGATAATGATATTAAAAGCTGTGATGAATGTTATTAAAAGCTGTGATCAAAGTTATATTATAAACAGCTGTGATCAATGTTATAAACAAATGTGATCAATGATATTAACATCTTTGATCAATGTTCTAAAAAGCTGTCATCATTGTTGTAAAAAGCTATGATCAATTTCATAAAAAGTTAAGACGAATTTTATAATGTTACGGTGTGTTATGCCAGCAGCATACCACCCTGCATACCACTGCTGGTTTGCTTCTGAAGCTAAGCAGGGTTGGTCCTTGTCAGTCCCTGGATGGGAGACCAGATGCTGATGGAAGTGGTGTTGGAGGGCCAATAGGAGGCACTCTTTCCTCTAGTCTAAAAAATATCTCAGTACCCCAGGGCCGTGATTGGGGACACTACCCTGTGTAGGGTGCCGTCTTTTGGATGGGATGTTAAACGGGTGTCCTGACTCTCTGAGGTCATTAAAGATCCCATGGCACTTATCGTAAGAGTAGGGGTGTTAATAACCCCGGTGTCCTGGCTAAATTCCCAATCTAGCCCTCAAACCATCACGGTCACCAAATTATCCCCAGTTTACAATTGGCTCATTCATCCCCCTCCTCTCCCCTGTAAAGTTTTTATCAATGTTATAAAAGCTGTGAACAATGTTGTAAACAGCTGTGATCAATGTTGTAAACAGCTATGATCATTGTTATAAATAGTTGTGATTAACAACAAAAATCTGTGATATATTTGATAAAAAGTTGTGATCAATGTTATATAAAGCTGTGATCAATGTTAAACATAGCTGTGATCAATGTTATGAAAAACTGCAATCAATTTTATAAATAGCTGTGATCAACGTTATTAGCAGCTGTGATCAATGTTTAAAAAAAATGTGATCAATGTTATAAACAGCTGTAATCAATGTTATAATCAAATGTAATCAATGTTATAAACAGATGTAATCTATGTTATATATATGTGATCGATTTATTAAACTGATCAATGTTATTAAAGTCTGTGACCACTGTTATAGAAATCGGTGATCAATGTTATAAAAAGCTGAAATAGATGTTAGAAATAGCAATGATCAATGTTATGAATAGCTGTGATCAATGTTATAAACAGCTCTAATCAATGTTACTAACAGCTATGGTCAATGTTATAAACAGCTGTTATCAATGTTATACACAGCTGTTATCAATGTTATTTTAATCTGTGATCAATGTTATAAACAGCTGTGAAGCTGTGTTCAATGTTCTAAAAAGCTATGATAAATTTTATAATCAATTGTGATCCATGTTATAAACAGCTGTAATCATGGTTGTAAAGTGTTGAAATCAATATTATAAACAGCTGTGATCTATGTTATAAACAGCTGTGATCTATGTAAAAAAAACGATGTAATCATGGTTATAAAATGATGAAATCAATGTTATAAACAGCTGTGATCTATGTTATAAACAGCTGTGATCTATGTAATAAACAGATGTGATCAATGTCATAAAAATCTGTGATCAATGTTAAAAAAGCTGAAATAGATGTTAGAAACAGCTATGATCAATGTTATGCATAGCTGTGATTAATTTTTTTAAACAGCCGTGATGAATGTTATGAAAAGCTGTGATCAATGTTATTAACAGCTGTGATCAATGTTATAAACAGCTTTGATCTTTGTTATAAACATTTGTGATCAATTATATAAAATGCTGTGATCAATGTTTTAAACAGCTAAGATCAATGTTATGAAAAGCTGTGATCAATGTTAGAAATAGCTGTAATCAATGTTATAAACAGCTGTGATCAATGTTATAAACAGCTATGATCATTGTTATAAATAGTTGTGATTAACAACAAAAATCTGTGATATATTTGATAAAAAGTTGTGATCAATGTTATATAAAGCTGTGATCAATGTTATGAAAAACTGCAATAAATTTTATAAATAGCTGTAATCAACGTTATTAGCAGCTGTGATCAATGTTTAAAAAAACTGTGATCAATGTTATAAACAGCTGTAATCAATGTTATAATCAAATGTAATCAATGTTATGAACAGCTGTAATCTATGTTATATATATGTGATCGATTTATTAAACTGATCAATGTTATTAAAGTCTGTGACCACTGTTATAGAAATCGGTGATCAATGTTATAAAAGCTGAAATAGATGTTAGAAATAGCAATGATCAATGTTATGAATAGCTGTGATCAATGTTATAAACAGCTGTAATTGTCACGACTTCTCCCGAAGTCGGTTCCTCTCCTTGTTCGGGTGGTGTTCGGCAGTCGACGTCACCTGTCTTCGAGCCATCATCAATCTATTTTCATGTTCCATTAGTTTTGTCTGGTTGTTGCAATCACCTGGTTTCAATCCCCTAATTACATGTTGTATATTTTCCCTCTGTGTCCCCCATGTCCTTGTCAGGAATTGTTTGTTGTAAGTACGTGTGCTTTATGTACTGGTGCGATACGAGTTTTTGTGCCCATGTGTTTTGTAACTTTTTTTATGCCGGTAGTTAAGTATATTAACGGCTTATAAAAAGCTGAGATAAATGTTATAAAAAGCTGTTACCAATGTTATAAAAAGCAGTGATCAATGTTGTAATCAGCTATCATCAATGTTATAAATAGCTCTCATCAATGTTATAAACAGCCATGATGAATGTTATAAAAAGCTGTGATAAATGTTATAAACAGCTGTCATCAATGCTATAAATAGCTCTCATCAATGTCATAAACAGCTGAGAGGAATGTTTAAAAAGCTGTGATCAACGTTATGAAGAGATGTGATGGATAATAAAAACAGCTGTAATCAATGTTATAAAACGATGTGATCAATATTAATAAAAATCTGTAATAAATGTTATAAAAAGCTGTGATCAATGTTATAAACAGCCGTACCTTATGTTATTTACAACTGTGATCAGTTTTCTGAACGATGTAATCAATGTTATAAAAAGCTGTAATCAGTGTCATAAACAGATGTAATCAATGTTATAAAAAGCTGTAATCAGTGTCATAAACAGATGTAATCAATGTTATAAAAAGCTGTAATCAGTGTCATAAACAGCTGTAATCAATGTTATAAAAAGCTGTGATTGATGTAATAAAAAGCTGTGATCGATGTTATATATTGATGTTAGCATTATTACACAAAGCTGTGATCAATGTTATAAAAAGCTGTAATCAATGTTTTAAAAAGCTGTAATCAATGTCATAAACAGCTGTAATCAGTGTTATAAAAAGCTGTAATCAATGTCATAAACAGCTGTAATCAGTGTTATAAAAAGCTGTAATCAATGTCATAAACAGCTGTAATCAATGTTATAAAAAGCTGTAATCAGTGTCATAAAAATCTGTAATCAATGTTATAAAAAGCTGTAATCAGTGTCATAAAAATCTGTAATCAATGTTATAAAAAGCTGTAATCAGTGTTATAAACAGCTGTAATTAATGTTTAAAAAAGCTGTAATCAGTGTCATAAACAGCTGTAATTAATGTTTAAAAAAGCTCTAATCAGTGTCATAAACAGCTGTAATTAATGTTTAAAAAAGCTGTAATCAGTGTCATAAACAGCTGTAATTAATGTTTAAAAAAGCTGTGATCGATGTTATAAAAAGCTGTGATCGATGTAATAAAAAGCTGTGATCGATGTTATAAAAAGCTGTGATCGATGTTATAAAAAGCTGTGATCAGTGTCATAAATAGCTGTTATCAATGTTATTAAAAGCTGTAATTGATGTAATAAAAAGCTGTAATCAGTGTCATAAACAGCTGTAATTAATGTTTAAAAAAGCTGTAATCAGTGTCATAAACAGCTGTAATTAATGTTTAAAAAAGCTGTGATCGATGTTATAAAAAGCTGTGATCGATGTAATAAAAAGCTGTGATCGATGTTATAAAAAGCTGTGATCGATGTTATAAAAAGCTGTGATCAGTGTCATAAATAGCTGTTATCAATGTTATTAAAAGCTGTAATTGATGTAATAAAAAGCTGTGATCGATGTTATAAATTGATGTTCTCAATGTTACAAAAAGCTGTGATAATTGTTATAAAAAGCTGTGATCAATGTTATTTAAAGCTCAGATCAATGCTATACAAAGCTTTGATCAATTTATAAAAAGGTGTGATCAATGTTATAGAAAGCTCTAATCAATGTTATAAAAAGTTGTGATCATTGTTATAAATAGCTGTGATCAATGTTATAAACAGCCTTGATCAATGTTATAAACAGCTGTAATCAATGTTCTAATCAACTGTGATCAATGTTATAAAAAGCTGTGATCTATGTTATAAACAGCTGTGATCAATGTTATAAACAATTGTATCAATTTTATATAAAGCTGTAATCAGTGTCACACACAGCTGTAATCAATGTTAAAAAAAGCTCTGATCGATGTTTAACAAATCTGTGATCGATGTTATAAAAGCTTTGATCGATGTTATAAACTGCTGTGATCAATGTTTAAACAGCTGTGATCAATTTTATAAACATCTTTAATCAAAGTTATAATCAGCTATAATGAATGTTATAAACAGCTTTCATCAATGTTATAAATAGCTCTTATCAAATGTTCTAAACATCACTGATCAATGTTATAAACACCTGTAATCAATGTTATAAAAAGCTGTGATCAATGTTAATTTAAAGCTGAGGTCAATGTTATTAAAGCTGTAATCAAGGTTATAAAACACTGTCATCAATGTTATAGACAGCTGAAATAAATGTTATAAAAAGCTGTGTTAAATGTTATACAAAGCTGTGATCTATGTTTAAAAATGCTGTGATCAACGTTAATAACAGCTGTGATCGATGTTATAAAAGCTGTTATTAATGTTATAAAGAACTGTGATCCGTGTCATAAACAGCTGTGATCAATGTTATAAAAGATGCTAGCAATGTTATAAACAGCTGTAATCAATTTGATAAATAACTGTAATCAATGTTATAATCAGCCATGATGAATGTTATAAACAGCTTTCATCAATGTTATAAATAGCTCTAATCAAATAATATACACAGCTCTCATCAATGTTATAAACAGCTGTGATCAATGTTAATTTAAAGCTGGGATCAATGTTAAAAAGCTGTAATCAATGTTATAAAACAATGTCATCAATGTTATTGAAAGCTGTAATATAAAGCTGTGATCATTGCAATAGAAAGCTGTGCTCAATGTTATAAAAAGCTGTGATCAATGTTAAAAATTGCTGTGATCAATGTTATTAACAGCTGTGATCAATGTTATAAACAGCCTTGATCAATGTTATAAACATCTTTGATCAATGTTGTAAACAGCTGTAATCAATACTCTAAACAACTTTGAGCAATGTTATAAAAGTTTTAATCAACGCTATTAAAAGCTGTGATCAGTGTCATAAACAGTTGAAATCAATGTTTATAAAAGCTGTGATCAATGTTATAAAAGCTTTGAACGATGTTATAAAAAGCTGTGATCAATGTTATGAGTAGCTGTGATCCATTTTATAAACAGCTGTAATCAATGTTATAATCAGCCATGATGAATGTTCTACACGTATGTAATCAATGTTATAAACAGATCTCATCAAATGTTATTAACAGCTATCATCAATGTTATAAACAGCAGTAATCAATGTTATAAAAAGCTGTGATCAATGTTAATTTAATGCTGAGATCAATGTTATAAAAGCTGTAATCAACGTTATTAAATGCTGCCATAGATGTTATAGAAAGCTGTAATAAATGTTTTAAAAAGCTGTGATTATTGTTATAGAAAGCTGTGATCAATGTTAAAAAATGTTGTGATCAATGTTGTTAAAAGCTGTGATCAATGTAAAAAAAAATGCTGTGATCAATGCTTTTAACAGCTGTGATCAATGTTATAAAAGCTTTAATCAATGTTATACAAATCTGTAACAATGTTATGAACATCAGTAATCAATGTAATGAAAAGCTGTTATCAATGTTATAAAGAGCTGCGATCAGTGTTATACACAGCTTTGATCAATTTGATAAAAATCTCTCATTAATGTTATTAAAAGCTGTGATCAGTGTTATACACAGCTGTGATAAATATTATATACAGTCATAGTCAATGTTATAAAAAGCTGTGATCAATGTTATAAAAAGCTGTGATCAATATTATAAAAAGCTGTATCAATTTGATAAAAATCTCTCATTAATGTTATAAAAAACGGTGATCAATGTTATAAACATATTTGATCAATGTTATAAAAAGCTGAGAACAATGTAATAAAAGCTGTGCTCAATGTTTTAAAAAACTGTCATCAATGTTATTAAAAGCTGTGATCAATTGTATAAACAGCTGTAATCAATATTAAATTAAGCTGTGATCAATGTTGTTTATAGTTTTGATCAATGTTATAAAAAGCTGTATTCAAAGTTATTAACAACTATGATCAATGTTGTTTATAGTTTTGATCAATGTTATAAAAGCTGTGATCAATGTTATAAAAAGCTGTGATCATTGTTATAGAAAGCTATGATCAATGTTAAAAAAATGCTCTGATCAAAGTTATTAACAACTGTGATCAATGTTATATACAGCTGTGATCAATGTTATAAAAAGCTTTGATCAATGTTATAAACAGTTGTAATAAAAATAAATAAAAGCTGTGATCAGTGTTAGAGAAAGCTGTGATCAATGTTATAAACAGCCTTGATCAATTTTATAAACAGCATTGATCAATGTTATAAACAGCAATATTCAAATTTATTAACAACTGTGATCAATGTTATAAAAGCTGTGATCAATGTTATAAACAGCTATTATCAATGTTATAAAAAAGCTGTGATCGATGTTATAAACATCTTTGATCAATTGTATAAATCCTGTAATCATTGTTATTGACAGCTGTAATCAATGTAATAAACAGCCGTGATGAACTTTATCAAAAGTTGTGATCAATTATATAAACAACTGTATTCAATGTTATAAAAATATGTTATCAATATTATAAACAGCTGTATCAATGTTATAAAAAGCTGTAATCAGTGTCATAATCAGCTGTGATCGATGTTATGAAAAGCTGTGATCAATGTTATAAACATCTGTGATCAATGTTATAAAAAGCTGCCACACCAAGAAGCTGTTTATTGAAATTGCTGTTTGTTTGTCACCATGTTTGTTGATACTAATGTTGTTTTGCCCAAACTGAATATAGTTCAACAGTGACCATGGTAATGGGGTGTAGCTGATGAGCATGTACAACAAAACTGAAGAAAAAACAACCGTTTTATGAAAAGGAAAGCATTTATAATCCAATTAGTATTTTTAAGGTCCCATCTGAATGAAAATACCTTAAACACTGATGTAATGTATGTAATGAGTCTTTGAGCCATGGCTGTGAGTGCCTCAGTGACTGAGTGCCTCAGTCCCATTCAGATAAGTCCCATTCCAGAGACATTGATAAAGGCCTGTGTCAAGCAATGAGGCTAATTTCCAGAGCTGGTGTAAAGCAGTTCACTAGCTGTCCATCATCTCCCATATATTTGCATTGGCTTCAGCACCAGATTAATGTCGGCCCAAAGTGAGCTCTCCACCTGAGTTAGATACTGCCCTCCATCATTCGCTGTAGGAGCTGGTTATAAGTTATTTGTTGTTGTAGGCCCAAGTCCAATAGATATTTGGAATACTGGAATGCTCCTTGCTTATTGTTGGCACAGGGGAAGGCTGGAACCATGTGATTGTCAGGTGCCTTGCACAGCTTCCTTCATAAAAAAATATTATCAATATCTGGTCTATAGAAACATGTCTGGAAAGAGAAAAAGAAAGCAATCATAACTGTGTTCATAGTCTCTCATACACAACCTTACAGGCTTGTTTGGGGTGGCAGGTAGCCTAGCGGTTAAGAGAGTTGGGCCAGTAACTGAAATGTTCCTGGTTTGAACCTCGGAGCTGACTAGGTGAAAAATCTGTCTATGTTGCCTTGAGCAAGGCATTTAACCCTAATTGCTCTGGATAAGAGTATCTGCTAAATGACAAACATGTATTTTGACTATTATTTGTCCATTGTTTTCTCTATCTTCTCTGTTTGTCCATTTACCACACCCTCCTTCTCTCCCTCCTGCCTCCAAAACGGTTCTGTGCACACGCTGCCTCAGCCACACTGCCTCCCAAAGTAGCCAGTTCTGGTTGATGATTTACTACAAAATTGCTTATAAATCGGAGTAGAAAATGTTTTGCAGACCTGGCAGCTTTCAAGTCCTGCTCCCATTTGTCACCCAGCATTTCCTTTTGTGTATAGTACAGGAATTAATTAGCCCGCACGGCGGGAAAAGTTTACGGCCATAATTTATGGGAGATGGGATTCCTTGGACTGCAGCCATGTTGGACCAGGCTGTTATTTTATTGTGGTGTTTTTTATTCAACTTCTGGCTCAGCTTGGCCATGCATATACGTGAATATATGTGAAACGATGGGGCTTTTCAGGTATTTGCAGCTTGCATGCACATGCACATGCACACTCACAGATAAAGTGCCTAACTGATGTTAAGCTTGTTGCTTTTGTCAATGTTGTTGTCATTGCTCAATTGGCAATCTTGAATCCTTGGCAAGCCCCTTTGAAAATGTCTGTCTGGAGACGAAGCACATTAGGATTAATTACTGAAACAAAGTGAAGTAGCTTACTGGTATTGTAGGTTCGTCAGGTTGGGTTTTTGAATCTCTCTGTGTTGTGTTTAACGACCAGTTTGTCTCTATACTAATCCGGGAAACCCCCCAATCCACCCCGCACCCTGCAAAAATATGCTTGCATGCACGCACACACGCACGCACACACGCCTAATCACTCCTAAATCTGACCCAGCAGAAAGAAAGGGTTCACCTTCACCTTGAGCACCTCGTCTCCCACTAGAATTTGCATGTGTGTACATACGGAAGCACCCAAGTGGGTCCTAGTACCTCTCTGTGCATTGCTGCTCTGTGAGCCATTAGGAGTTGTTTGGGATCAATGGTGGATAATTGGGTCTCCACGCGACATAATCTCACATTAGCAGAGGCAGCTGTGTATTGAGCGTACCCAGGTCGCTGTTTACTGTGGGAGGGGAAGGTGGGGGGCACACAGTGGAGTGTGTGGGCACACAGTGGAGTGTGTATGCCCACTGCCCAGGTAGGACACACACGTACATGTCAACTAAGTGTAGTGTGTGTGTGTGTGTGTGTGTGTGTGTGTGTGTGTGTGTGTGTGTGTGTGTGTGTGTGTGTGTGTGTGTGTGTGTGTGTGTGTGTGTGTGTGTGTGTGTGTGTGTGTAAGCATATGCATGCTCTTGTATGTCTGTATTTGGACGAAGGTTGCCCATCCTGGTCAGTGATCACACAGTCTAGATTTAGATGTCTTATAGGAAACCCTACATAACCAGTCCTAACTGGGTCATGAAGGTACCACTGTTTGGTAAAGCCTCTGTAAGATATCTGGGTTGGGTTATTGTGAATAACTCACCCCCATCCCATGCCACCCCCAATCTTCATAAATGGATTTTGCACCCATCAGCCCCCCAGAACCCCCCTCCGAAATCACTCATGCCTCCTTTGTAATCAATGCCCACAGAAATGGGATTCCTTCGGCCGCCAGCAATTAATACATTTGTGTCCTTTTTTACCACTAGTGAGCCGAGCTTGAAATTACCAGTGACTGGCTTCAGCTCATTTGCATATTTATTGCAGCGGGAAGGGGGTGGGAGGGAGGTGGGGGGGGGGGGGGACTGGCACGAATGATTGATGTGGAGCTTGCCTCCTGCATTCCAAACAGCCCATTATTATAGAGAGAGAGGGAGAGAGAAAGGGATAGAGAGCGATAGAGAGAGAGATGTCAAGCGGTCAACGTACAGTTGATTAAAGTTGAAGACAGTGGGATCAGTCTGCGCCAGAGGTTTTGGTTTCCCTTTCTCCTCCCTTCTTTCTTTCTGCTCCATATTTTGTAAAGATGGCCACTTCCTGAGAATTACAAACATACTTTAATGGATGTTGACAAGGAGTGAACCAACAAAAGCCATGGCGAAGGATTTGCTTGAAAAGATTCAATCAGACATGTTTTGCTGGGATTAATTGCATGCGGGTGGGGGGGGGGAGTGGGGGGGGGGGGTGGGGGGGGGGTGGAAGAACGCTGCAGAGAGGTGTGAATGAGCGGGATTGTTTTGGGGCTCACTCCCAGTGCCTACCTCTGTCACTTTGAGCGATAGTTTGGAAATGTCTTTTGAATGATGCTAAAGAGCGACCCCCTCCCCTCGAATTATGAGTATTATTTCAAGGAGGGGGGAGGATGTGGCGGGCAATGGGACAAGTCTACACTGGTTTGATTGGATGTGCACCCCTCCTCCCCCTTCACAGAGACTGATGACAGGTGTGTCTTTGCAGATGATTGGAGACAAGCATGTTCCTGCTATAGGCAAGTTAGGAATTACAGTGACCTCAGAAGCTCCCACCAAAGTCACAATATATGTGTTATGCTCTACATGCTACCTTTTACATCTGGTTAAGCTCCATCTCCTGGCCTATGGGTGAAGGGTCTTGGGGTCTTTTTGAAATGTACCCTTTGGAAACTGGTTGAAAATTCCCACCTGACTACCACACTATGTAAGGGGGACATGGGTGCTGTGACAGTCATCCGGGGGGTGGGAGGTTGTGGTAGGTGGGGGGCTTTAGTACAAATGTGACGACAGCCCCTCCCCTGAACAAGGCTCTCAGCCGGTCCAACTTAAACTTCCTCAGAAGTGAGCCGCAAAGACGGCTTTG